>NW_021703786.1:6573832-6781217 GCF_005190385.1 Monodon monoceros | reverse complement strand
CTGCAGGTGGACATTTAGGTTGCTTCCATGTCTTGGCTATTGTAAACAGTGCTGCCATGAACATTGGGGTGCATATTTCTTTTTAAATTAGAGTTTTATCCAGAAGTGGGATTGCAGGATCATATGGAAACTCTACTTTTAGTTTTTCAAGAAACCTCCATACTGTTTTCTATAGTGGCTGCACCAGTTTACATTCCCACCAACAGTGTAGGAGGGTTCCTTTTTCTCAACACCCTCTCCAGCATTTATCATTTATAGACTTTTTAATGATGGTCATTCTGACTGGTGTGAGGTGATACCTCACTGTAGTTTTGTTTTGTTTTGTTTTTTGTGGTACGCGGGCCTCTCACTCTTGTGGCCTCTCCTGTTGCGGAGCACAGGCTCCGGACGCGCAGGCTCAGTGGCCATGGCTCATGGGCCCAGCCGCTCCGCGGCATGTGGGATCTTCCCGGACCGGGGCATGAACCCGTGTCCCCTGCATCGGCAGGCGGACTCTCAACCACTGCGCCACCAGGGAAGCCCCTCACTGTAGTTTTGATATGCATTTCTTTAACAATTAGTGATACTGAGCATTTTTTTTCATGTGCCTGTTGGCCATCTGTATGTCTTCTTTGGAGAAATGTCTATTTAGGTCTTCTGCCATATATCATTCTTATTTTTGAAAATGAAGAAACTGAAGCCCAGAGAAGCTGAGTAACTTGCCCAAGGTCACACAGCTAATACCTGGCAGAACCAGGATTTGAACCAGCTAATTTGGCTCCCAAGCCCCAGTTTTCTGCTGTGGTCAAGTAGATAATACATCCACTTGGCTCACAGCGTCCCCTGGCATCCTGCCCCAGACTTCTTTAGCACCCATGCAGTGAAAGCCTCAAAGTTGTTTTTTGTTTGTTTGTTTCTTCAGGTAGAAAAATTAAATGATATGGTATCAAAGGTAAAACAACAGTCACTTGGGACTTATCTAATTCAGTCCCTTCTCTGAGTTCAAGGTGAAGTTGGGAGATCTAGGCTCTCTTCTTAATTCCAATCAATCACTTTTATTGCCCTTGAGCGAATGTACCTGCTAATCGGTCCCAAGTGTGTTCATATATTCAAATTTGGAGCAGAGAGCACTGGTCTGGGAGTCTGAAGAACCAGGCTCTCGAGCTGGCTCCGCCTCTAACCAGCTGTGTGACCTCGGCAGATTAACAGCCTCTCTGGGCCTCACAGTCCTTATTTGCACTGAGGCAAGTAGATTAGACCAGTGTCACAAATCCCAGGCGTGGGGTCCAAACTGGACCACTGACAGGTTTTGTACAGTATGCACAGTGATTGCCAACACTTAAAATAGGGAGTGTAAAAACCCAGGTCTCCAGAATCTCGTGAAAAACTGGAAGATCTGATGGATTTGGATTTCTCTTCCTACAGGGCAACAGTGAGGAGGGGTTGGGGCCTTGACACCCTTGGGCAAGCCTGTGCCCCCCGTGGGTTTACACTGAACCCACTCGCCTGGGTCACATTTCTACTTGGTTCCTTGAGGCATCTGGGTTCGTAGCCCATGGGTTCCATGTTACCAAGGCCCTGGCCCATCCAACTTGATGTAGGCGTTTCATGTGCTCACCTGTTCTCTACGTTTCAAAAGTGCTGGAAAGCACCCCCTTCCCTCATGACCCCTACAGGGGCCACTATGGGTGGGCTCTGTAGCTACTGAGTGACTGAGTCTATCACAGAATTGCCACAGAGAAGGGGGAGCTGTGTGCTGGGTGCTGCTGTGCGCTGGTTGTTTCGTCTCGTCTTGTTGCTGCTGTTGCCACTGGTAGGCAGAAAGTTAGGAGAAAGCTTGCAAGGCTTTTTTTTTCCATTCTTTTTCATCACCAGGCCTCAACTTGACCCTCCTCTGAAGGGGCACGGGTGCCTGGGAGATGGATGGACTCAAGTGTGGATTTCCAGAATCCCTTTTGGACACATCTCTGCCTGTTCCTTTTGACAAAGCCCTGGCTTTTCAGAGATTCATTGTTGTCAAATGCAACTTATTTTCTAATCCTTTCAGGCTCCATTTAAAACCGTCTGCTTTATTTTACCTTTTTTGATAAAGTCGCCAAGGTTTAGTTTTTCTTTTTTTTATGGATTTGTCAATGATTGTCCAGTTTGACAAATTGGATTCTTAAAGCTGATTCTTTGAAGAAAAGGATGCAGTGTGACAAGACAAGAAACAGCTCATCCTCAAATTAGGAGGATAAATAAAAAAATAAAAGCAACTCCATTCTCTGGCTTCCCTGTGACTCAAAGGGTGACTCGGCTGCCACTGATAATCTAATCTTTCTCTAGTTGGTGAGGAACAGCCAGGCTGTGGGTGTGATAGGCCTCTGATAAACAGCACTGTCCAGTATGCCCCCAGCCCCCAGGAAGCTGATTAATGACATTTGACGTGAACTCTGACCTCCCCCGGCAAGAACAGAGGGAGAAAAGGGTGCTGCTCAGACAGGAGGGTGCGTCCTGCAGAGGCTGATTGATTCCTGAAGGCTTTGTTACTCTGAGGGTGTGTAGGGGTTGTGAGGGTGGCCCAGACACCCTGGCTGCCTGTTCCTGGGCTTTGGCAGCCTCCTTAGCCTAGCAACGTTCACAGTTAGCATCTCTCCTGTGGACCAGACTTTTCATTGCCCCCATGATGCTGCGTCTCAGAAGCAATTCCCCGTGAAGCCTTGGCCGACCTCTGCTGACCTGTCATTCCCAACCTGTGAGATCATTTTGACCCCCTCCCTGACCCAAGTGCCATGAATCAAACCAAGGAGGTTTTCAAAGCCGGGCCTCTAAGCCTTCCTTGGGCTTTCTACTCTATCCTCTATCCCCCGGATGGGCATAGGGTGTCTTGGAGCTGCTAGGCTTATGGCAAAAAAGTGTTTCTACGGCTGGCAGGGAGCAACTGAGATGCCCTAAGATAGAAACCAGAAGGAAGGGGGCGCCGTGTGAGGTGGGCATCCACCTGGCCGTCAGGGCCCGGAGGGGACAACCTGCTTGCCTCGGACGGCTCGACCTTGGCAGCTGTGGGGTCTTTGCTTAGCTCTCCAGGCTCACTTTCCAAGTCACTTCCCCTTATCAGCATGGCCATAAGGAGCCTTAAATGTTTCTTTCTGCTTGTTGGCCTTTTCTGGCTTCACTGCTACCTCAACTACCACGTCCTTAGCAGCAACCCCACGTCATGGTCCTACTGAGAGAGACCATTTGGTGTCTAGACCTCAGCAGTAATAATGACCAAATGATTACAGCCGAGAGAAGTGTCGATCCTGAGGTCAACTGAGAGAGTGCCAGGCCAGTGACCACCCGTGAGATGGAGCGTGTCCACCTGCGGGTGTGAGCAGGGCCTGAAAACCGGGAAAACCTCACTCTTCCTGGGAGGCAGCCGTAGCTCTTGCAGCCTGAGAACAGGGGCTGGACTTCTGAGGCCACTGGGAGTGGAAGACAGAGACACAGGGACCCCTGACTGGAGAGAGGCCCGGCAGGATTCTGATATAACCCTTGCTCTCTGACAGCATGCTTCCAGGCCCCTGGAGGCCTTCCATGGACTGGACGTGGTTTTTTTGTTTTTTGGGTGTTTTATAAATTTATTTATTTATTTATTTTATTTTTGGCTGCATTGGGTCTTCGCTGCTGCACGCAGGCTTTCTGTAGTTGCAGTGAGCAGGGGCTACTCTTTGTTGCGGGGCGCAGGCTTCTCATTGTGGTGGCTTCTCTTGTTGCAGAGCACAGGCTCTAGGCAAGCGGGCTTCAGTAGTTGTGGCTCGCGGGCTCTAGAGCGCAGGCTCAGTAGTTGTGGCGCACGGGCTTAGTTGCTCCGCGGCATGTGGGATCTTCCCGGACCAGGACTCGAACCCGTGCCCCCTGCGTTGACAGGCAAATTCTTAACCACTGCCCCACCAAGGAAGCCCTGGATGTGGTTTTTAGAACCTCAGCTGAGGAAACACACTCTCAGCCGTCCTCGGGGGGGTGGTGGCCAACAGGTCAGTGTTGACAGTGCTGTCAGTAGACCACACTGTGGAAGTGATGCCCGTGTTTAGATATTTTATGGCCTTTTGGCTTTATTTGATAAGTATGAGGGGGAGATGGACAGAAGGAAGCTACTGCTATGGGGTTCACACACCTAATTCAACTGGGACAAAGGTGAGCCTCGGTCGGCATCTCTGGGCTGTGGTTCTTCAGCCTCAAAGAGATCGTGCATGCAAAGCCCCTGGGCCTGGCACATGGAAGTACTACATTAATGGTGGGAATCATTATTTTATTTTATTTGTCAATGATTATTAACAATATAATGCTTCCTGGATAATCATTTGACAGTGGACTCCGTTGTGAAGAAGAATGACAGAATTCAGGAACGTATGTGAAATGCTGAGAAAAGTACTCTTAGGAGGAAGAGTAATTAGGAATTTTATAATTTCTTTTTTTAGCTGAGAAATGATCTCCTGCATAACATGAAGTCTCTTGTTCAGTTTCTGCCTGTTGGACTCTCACTGGGGTTTTGAGTAATCCATTATGTCAAGAAGTAGAGGGCTACCTGGAATATAAAAGGAGCAGAGCTGCCCCGGGGAAGGAGAAGATGAGCTGCCTGGGCCTCCCAGCTTCTCCTGGGCTGGCTGTCGTGCAATGTGATGTCTGATGAGGGCGCGTTTGTGGACAGTACAAATGCTCACCCAGGGTTACAGGGTCAGAAATGTTGCTGTCCACTCTCTCTCCTTAACTGCCCGACCTACCGAGTTCACTCCTGCCCCGGCCAGTCCTGGCCACCAAGCACTCCCTCCCTCCCTTATCACCACATGGCTGTTTAATAACACAGGCCGGTAAATCTGACCAAACCTTTCCACTAATGCAAGACTAGGGAGAAAGGAGAAAAATCACAGGAGGTGAGAAGACTCACCATTTTATTTTTCAAGCAGTAAAATGAAGCAGCTGTGACCTGGGTTAAGTTTCAAAGTCTCGTCCAGAAGTTTTCAGGTATTAGGGAGTCTCGGGTTAGCTCTTAAACTTTAAAGGTCGCCAGGATCATCTGAAGGGCTTGTTAAAACACAGACTTCCAGGGCTTCCCTGGTGGCGCAGTGGTTGAGAGTCCACCTGCCGATGCAGGGGACGTGGGCTCGTGCCCCGGTCCGGGAGGATCCCACATGCCGCGGAGCCGCTGGGCCCGTGAGCCATGGCCACTGAGCCTGCGCGTCCGGAGCCTGTGCTCTGCAACGGGAGAGGCCACAACAGTGAGAGGCCCGCGTACCGCAAAAAAAAAAAAAAAAGACATTTAATCACACATCAAGTAGACTGGAGGCAGGTAATTTGAGTTTGGTGAAGTGACTCAGTGAAGTTATGAAAAATGGAGGCTCTTTTTATCTCACTGTTCATCCCCAGCTGAATTTTCATCCTTAGGTTTTGTGGCCTCATGATTGCTGAACGGCTGTCAGGGTTCCAGCCATCGTGTTTTCATGCAACTGCCTCCAAGGCAGAAGAAGGGGCGGCCATCTCTCCCTATCCCTGTTTGTCTCTTTGAGATGTAATACCTTCCCATAACGCTTCTCTTTACAACCCACTGGTGTGAAGTGGGTCACAGGCCCACCTTAAATAAAGGACTTCCAACAGGAAATGGAATTACCTAATGTATCCAGGTTCACCACCTGGGGCTGGTGAGGGCTCACCTTCCCTGAGCATGTTACTGCTTGATCAAAATAGGATTCCATGACCCAAGGAAGAAAGGAATGTTATTAGGTGAGACTAACAGTATCTATCCCAAGGTGACCTGCCCCAAATTTCTCTGGACTGTCCTGTTTAAAACTCAAAGTCTCTCATCCCAGAGCAAATCAAGAGGATTGGTCACCTTAACTCCAGTTTCCAAGACCTTCTGAATTAGAATCTCTTGAGGGTGAAATCCAGACCTTAAAACTGATTTTTAACACTCTCCCGGGATGATTATTATATTTGCCAAAATTTTAGAGTCACAGGGCTTAAGTTTCCATGAAGCCCAAACAGGGGACTAAAGGTTGACATATTCCCGGTTAATCTCTGAGTAGGAGGAAATCCTGGATAAAGGGATGTGGGTGTGACTTGAGACTGGGAACCCTCATGGAATCAGATTGAACCTCAAGCCTAGAGGGGTCTGGGATCTTAAAATTCCATCCCTAGCCCGCTCCTGTCCCTACCACTAGAAGGGATATTCTAACTTAGAGGTCCCTGCTCTGGGTGGACTTGAGCAGTGCAGCCACCTCTGTCGGGCCCCTTATCACAAAGCCTGGGATGCTGGATTTGCTAGGTTGTCTCCACGGTGGATCCCAAGTTCTTAGGACAGAAACCCCATCTTAACCTTCTTCTGTCGTGGGCATCTGGTGCCATGCCAGCTCACCTTAGTCATTCGATAAACGTGTGTTGAATGCATGAATGACTGAATGAGTGGGGATGCTGCGCCCTTGAATAATAGATCAACTCTGGCCACTATACGCCGAACCAACCCGTGTAACAGCCCAGTGCTGGGAGCCTAGAAACGTCCTCGCCTCAACAGTGAGCGGGCAGGACCCTGGGTGGGGCTGAGGGTGAGGTCAAACTCTTCCCCAGTACCCTGGGTGACCGCACGCCATCTCCCTGGCCCAGGCTTCTGGGCTGCCACGGGAAGCGATGTGTGTCCCCACTGTGCGAGGCCCTGGGTACCTTTCTGATGGTTTGAGCTCATTACTCATCATTAGGAGTGCCGGTGTCTGGAGTTTTCCAGGTGATCAAAGCTTCTCTGTCTGAGCAGCCAGGCAGGCCCTGGTGTCTGTCACCAGTAATGCCCTGGCCTCGCCAGGCAGACAGTTAAGTAACCCAGGAAGGAGGGGATTTGGTTTTTAAGCCCACATAATTCAGCTTGACACCCGACGTGTAGGCAGCAGCTCTGGCTCTGTGCAGAATCATCCCTGCTTAGACGGGTGTGGGCCGCAGCGGGGGCAGCTGTCTTGGCGCAGGGTTGATTTAGCGCCAGGGGGCGCCCTCCCTACCCTGTTCTCCCGGGGAGGGCTGCTGGTGGGAAGGAGAACCAGCCTCTCCCCCAGCGCCGGCACCCATCACACCTCCTGCAGCTCTGTCTACTGTCTCTAGATAGCACCCCTGCCCCTTGCTTCCCCAGAACAGGACCTCCCATTGGGGCTCTTTGTGGTCCCTGGCTTCTGGCTGGACTCAGGGTCCAATTTGCCTCCCCAGTTCCCTCAACACTCCCTACAGTCTATGTGATGGCGCAGAAAATGTGTCAGAGGCCTGAACTCCAGAGTCAGACTGCAGCCACCATATTTGTGGAGGTTCTGACATTTTGGTAAATACCACAAATTCCTTCAACGATGGGGGAAAAAAAGCATGCTTAAAACAATCACATTTTCTGCGACTTCCCTGGTGGCTCAGTGGTTAAGAATCTGCCTGCCAATGCAGGGGACACAGATTCAAGCCCTGGTCCGGGAAGATCCCACATGCCGCGGAGCAACTAAGCCCGTGTGCCACAACTACTGAGCCTGTGCTTTAGAGCCCATGAGCCACAACTACTGAGCCCGTGTGCCACAACTACTGAAGCCCATGTACCTAGAGCCCATGCTCCGCAACAAGAGAAACCACCGCAATGAGAAGCCCACACACTGCAATGAAGAGTAGCCCCCACTCGCTGCAACTAGAGAAAGCCTGTGTGCAGCATCGAAGATCTAACACAGCCAAAAATAAAAAACAAATAAATAAATTTATAAAAAAACAATTGCGTTTTCTGATTTTAAAAAAATGTTGGGATTCAATACTTTGGCCTATAATTTTTTTCTGATTTGACCTTTGTACAAAAAAGTGTTTGCTCACCACTGCCCTAAACAGCACAGACCGCACTTCCTGTTAACCTAGAAGGCAGTGTGAATGGAAAAACTTGAGGAGCTCATTAGTCTGGGAAATGGAAATGCAAATGGAAAAGGGACCCCTCTTGCACTGTTGGTGGGAATGTAAACTGACGCAGCCACTATGGAGAACAGTATGGAGGTTCCTTAAAAAACTAAAAATAGAGCCCGACCCAGCAATCCCACTACTGGGCATATACCCTGAGAAAACCATAATTCAAAAGGAGTCATGTACCACAATGTTCATTGCAGCTCTATCTACAGTAGCCAGGACATGGAAGCAACCTAAGTGTCCATCAACAGATGAGTGGATAAAGGAGATGTGGCACATATATACAATGGATTATTACTCAGCCATAAAAAGAAACGAAATTGAGTTATTTGTAGTGAGGTGGATGGACCTAGAGTCTGTCATACAGAATGAAGTAAGTCAGAAAGAGAAAAACAAATACCATATGCTAACACATATATATGGAACCTAAAAAGAAAATAAAAAAAGGTTCTGAAGAACCTAGGGGCAGGACAGGAATAAAGACGCAGATGTAGAGAATGGACTTGAGGACACGGGGAGGGGGAAGGGTAAACTGGGACAAAGTGAGGGAGTGGCATGCACGTATATACACTACCAAATGTAAAATAGATAGCTAGTGGGAAGCAGCCACATAGCACAGGAAGATCAGCTCGGTGTTTTGTGACCACCTAGAGGGGTGGGATAGGGAGGGTGGGAGGGAGATGAAAGAGGGAGGGAACATGGGGATATATGTATACATATAGCTGATTCACTTTGTTATACAGCAGAAGCCAACACAACACTGTAAAGCAATTATACTCCAATAAAGATGTTAAAAAATAATAATAAATAAATAAATAAAGGTCCAGGTACCAGCTTCACGATGGGTCATTTAAGAAAATTAGTGTTGGCTTCCCTGGTGGCGCAGTGGTTGAGAGTCCACCTGCAGATGCAGGGGACACGGGTTCGTGCCCCGGCCCGGGAAGATCCCACATGCCGCGGAGCGGCTCAGCCCGTGAGCCATGGCCGCTGAGCCTGCGCATCCGGAGCCTGTGCTCCGCAACGGGAGAGGCCGCGACAGTGAGAGGCCCACGTACCGCAAAAAAAAAAAAAGAAAGAAAATTAGTGTTGAGAAAGGGGGTAGACTATTCCAGCTGGGGTGATGCCAGGCCTTTCCCAGCATGCTCTTGGGGTCACTGCCCTGGGCCTGTGGACTGTGTGAGGTTCTCCTTCTTGCAGATGCTTTGCCCTAGCTAAATTCCGCGCCCAGTGGAGGGGTGGATGGTGCAAGGCAGACAGCACCACGCCCAGCCTGCTTTGGGGGGCCCTCCTGGCACAGTGCTAGCTTCCGGGGCTGGAGAAGGGCCAGCTCCACCCGCTTGGCCCGCCTGCACTGCTCGTGTCCAAGGACCGCTCCTGTGTCTTCAGATCCACTCCCACCAGGATGTTTTACATATTTTAATTAAAGTGCCGCCCTGAGCTGGCAGGGCCTCTGATGGATGGCTCCAGTCCGAGTTGCAGGGCTGCAGTGGTGTGAAACATGGAATGCGATGATGTGCTCCTGCTTTGGCTCCTACCTCCGGGGACTGTTTCATTCGGGTTCCAGGAGGGGAGGCGAACTCTGCAGGCGGGGGGCAGGTGGCCGGCTCATGCAGAGGTGGCCAAGGCGGGGCTCAGGAACGCGAGGAGAGTTCAGCTAGGAGAGTGCCATGGACAGCTTCCGTGGATCGGCTTGCTGGTGGGCTGTGGATGAGCCCGATTCTTGTGGACACTCCTTATCAGTGCCAAATTATGACAAATGGCTATGGGTAAAAGTCGCTGGGTGGCAGCCGCCGCCTCTCAGAGCGAAGCAGGTATTTTTAGCACCAAGCCTTGGGGCTCTGGCTCTGGGTTAATTAATCACGGTGAACAGCACTGAGTTTGGTTCGTGATGCTGGTTCCACCCCCATCCCAGCCTTGTCCCCATTCCCCGGACTGGAATGCCCGCTGCAGAGGTGGCAGTCATGCATGGCTAGAGTAGCCCTTGACAGCCTTCCAGGGCACTGGGGACACCATCCCATGTCCCCGCGGGTGAGGCCCTGTACCTCCCCCTCCTCTGCACCCCCTCCTGCTTCCCTCCCGTCATCCCAGCCTCTTTTAAATTCTTCTTGCTGTTCCTTTTGAACATTACCCCCAGGCATCCACATCCTTCCCTGTCTCAGCCCAAATGTCCTCACCTTGCAAAGGCCCCCCCCGGAGCACCCCTTCCCCTACAGGCTCTCCATCACCTTGTCCTGTTTATTTCCTTCAGAGCACTGAACACCAGCCAGAATCACCTTATTTCTTCATTGCTCCACATTATTCTCTGTCTCCTTCCATTGACATGCCAGTTGCTTGAGAACAGGGATCTTCTCTCTCTTGTTTGCTATCTTAAATCCCTGTTGCCTAGCTCAGCGTACACAGGGCGGGCACTCAGTGGGTGTCATTGAACATGCAACTGGATGGGTGGATGGGTGGATGGATGGAAGCGTGGCAGGGAGATGGATGGGGGGAAGGCTGGAAGGAAGATCCTCTGTGGGTTTGCATTTTCAGGTGCAATGTGTCAAGGTTGTTATTGTTGGTAGGGGCACATCTGGGGAGACACTGGTTGTATAGCAGCATCCTCACCCAGGCCAGCAGCGGGAGGCCCGAGCCCAGGGGATTCTGGGAAAGGAGTGCTGGAAATCACTGCCGTCTCTGCTTTAGAAACACCCAACCACATGCTCTCTGGTGTTCATAGGAAATTTCTCTGAATTCTGTGGGGTTTTTTTAAAATAATTTTTTTTCTTGGGGATGGGGACAAATCAGTTTTAAGGGACTTCTAGAAGACTCTTTGCACACTCTGCCTGAAAGTTGACATTGGTGGTTCATTTGGGGGAATTAAGCATGGTCCTTTCACTGTTTTCTCTTCAACTACAACTCCTCTTTGTGGAAGCCACAGCTGGTCGCCTACCCTTCCCATTGTTGCTTGAGAATGGAACCCCAATATCGTCCTTGTATTGGGAGGCCTCTGCTTTGGGGAGAGGACCCGTGATTAGTCTGAGCCAGTTATGGGAACTCCAGTAGTGCTTGGGCTGGACCGGGGACTGTGAAAGTGGCTCTAACTAATGGGACATGAGGAGCATCAGAGGTTTCACCTCTTTTTTTTTTTTTTTTTTTTTGCGGTACGCGGGCCTCTCACTCTTGTGGCCTCTCCCGTTGTGGAGCACAGGCTCCGGATGCGCAGGCTCAGCGGCCATGGCTCACGGGCCCAGCCGCTTCGCGGCATGTGGGATCTTCCCCGACCGGGACACGAACCTGTGTCCCCTGCATCTGCAGGCGGACTCTCAACCACTGCGCCACCAGGGAAGCCCTCACCTCATTTTTAAACAGGTACATGAAGGGGTGCATCTGTGTCATATCCCTCTTCTGGATCCTAAAAAGGATGGAGATTTAGTTCACATGCTGGGTCAGAGGCATGGGGGGAGGCACATGACAGGGGCGGGGCGGGGGCACTGATGCATGTGGCAGGGCCCAGCAGGACTGTGCCGGGCTCCAGCGGCGACCACCCCGGGAAATCCTGAGACATGCCACTCCGGAGCCCCTCCACGCAGGTCGAATCTGATTCTCAGGGGTGGGGCTTGGATCTCGGCAGGGTTGATACCCTGCTTTCGTCCCGCCTTATTCTGAGACACTGCCGAAATAGACCAGGGGCAGGGAAACCCTCCCGACCGTGGCCCAGAGATGCCTTGCCTGGAGACGTCACAGTTCCTTTCTTTTGACGCTGTGAAGGGAACAAATAGATTTGCCTTCTTGCTTTCCGAGGATATATGGAAGGAAATTCTGAGGAAAGCACAGGCCCGGACTGTAAAACTTCTGGGAGGAGTGCGTTCAGAGCACGTGCACCTCCAATTCCCCAGCTGAGGGCTCCCGGAAGGTCCAGGGAACCCCAGGCCTGGGGTCTTCGGCTGACAGAGTGTGTATTTTCTCCCGACCTCTGCTGAGGTTCACTTGGAAACATGGTCCTCCCTGGCCGGCTCTACATGCAGAGAAATGAACTGAGACCTCATTAAAAAGCACCAGGGAAATTGAACAATAGCTATCCTTTCTTAACTGTTACTGCTTTTCTTTCATAGCACTGGTTATGGCTTCCACCATTCCCTGTGGGAGACAGAGACAAAGAGGCAGAGAATCTAAGTCAGAGAGAGAGAAAGAGAGAGAGACAAACAGAAAGACACTCAAAGAATGCAGAAACAAGAAGACAGACACACATTCTTCCTGTCGCTGATTCAAGAAATATTTATTGAGAACCTACTGTGTGCCTGACCCGCACACACACACCCAATGAATGCACCAGCAGACTGCAGGCTGTTTACATCATCTCCGCAAACCCCATCTGGATCTTAGGTAGCAAATAAGGAGGGTGCTGTTTCCACTCAGGCCAGTAGGTGTCATCATGTCAGAGGGAAAGTCAGGGGAGCTGCGGGATGTGATGGTCACCTAAGAACAGAAATTCTATTTCGTCTAGTTTTCTGAGTGCCGTTATGTGCAGGGCACCAGGCAGGGTACATAGGATGAGAAATGCACAGTCCCTGTCCTCGTGGAATTCACTGTGCCATCGAGACCCGGAGGGACAAGGCCCTAGGTCACAAAATGAGGGGGACGCAGTAAGAGCTTCCAGAAAAGTTTAAAGGAAAGACTGTGTGGATATTAGAGCATCAGAGACTTCACATTACGCCCTCTCACATTACAGCAGAGAAGAGGCTCAGAGAGGGGAGGTGACTGACCTCTGGTCACACAGCAATTCCAGACTCCAGATCTCCTGACTCCTAGAGCAGTGCTCTTTCCACCAACATTGTGTATCAAAAACCAGTGTTGCCCGACCTTTGAGACTCAAAATTCCACCTTAGTTTAGCCATGAAGCTCCCCGCAAAATGCCCTCTGCCAGGCCCTCTAGATGGGCCGATCTTCCTGCTGGAGAAGGCAGCTTCCCTCCTCATGTGTCCTGTGGTGTGGGAGTTGGCTGTCTCACACAGGCTCACGAAGGCTCACCACGAACATCTCTTCTCAGAGACATCACCTTGGTAGCTTTTGAGCTAGTTTCAACCAGCTGTGATGGGAGCCTTTACACCATGGAAATTAGCAACAGCCATAAATCGGAGCTTCTTTTTTTTTCCCTCCCGGAGAGCTGCCCCCCACCTGTACACCACTGAATTAGTATCCCCACTTTACAGATAAGGAAACTGAGGCCCAGGGGGATGAGGCAATGTATAAAGAGACACAGCCTGTAGGTGGTAGAGCTGAGACCCAGCCCAGGTGGTTTGATGCTGGAGTGTTCAGAGATGGTAGAGCCAATAGGACTGAGAGCCACTTGGATGTGGAGGGGCCCGGGTTTCTCATGTGGGCGCTGACGTGGGTGCTGCCCCAGGCTGGTCTCATCAACCTGATAGCGACACTGGAACAGGGACCATTTTGGGAGAAATGATAACTAGTTCAGCTTTGGGTGGATTGAATTTGAGTTACATTGCTGGAGAGATGTTTAGATTTGGAGGCCAGGAGAGAAGTCTGCGCAAGAGATTGAGATCTGCAGGATGGAGGATTGTTCTTGACCAAATCAATTTCCGTTCTTACAGTGAACAGGTCAGAAGTGGGAAGTTCCCCTTCTCTAGGTTTTTTTCTTATCTTTGTCAACATTCAGGCAGGATCTGGCAGGGCAGGGACGACCATGCTCGCTGGCTCACACTCGTTCCCTGGTGCAGGTGCGTAGTGAGCGCTCAGCAGGGACTTGCTGAATAAGTGAATGAGTGACCCGATTTTATCCTGCACATACCGAATCAGCTCTGCTGTGGGCCATATATCAAAACCTGCGCACATTTCTTCTAAGATTATTGAGAATTCTGGCGTCATTATAGGAGTGTGGATTTGGAATCAGAAATTACTTTTCTAGAGATTATCATATTAAGTGAAGTAAATTATTTATTTATTTTTTGCGGTACGCGGGCCTCTCGCCGCCGTGGCCTCTCCCGTTGCGGAGCACAGGCTCCGGACGCGCAGGCTCAGCGGCCATGGCTCACGGGCCCGGCCGCTCCGCGGCATGTGGGACCTTCCCGGACCGGGGCACGAACCCTCAGATTTACCTTCTTTTCATGACTCCAGGCTCTCATGGCTTGTTACTTCGTGCACGGTCTGCTGAGAGGGGTCGATCGTCCGCCCGAGCACTAAGTGGCCTCAGACTACTTTACTTCTGTGGTTCTCATCCTCGCCTAGTTGGTTTTTCTGCCTGCTTTCATGGTTAGACCGTCATATCTCCCTTTGCCGCCTTTGCCCACCTCTACTTCCTCTCTGTTTGGTCTGCAGCCGGGCCAGTGAGATCCACAGAGGGAATTAGGCTCCGAGGGGTGGAGTCAGATGAGCTTAGTGCACTGACGAGGTGACACCTAGAAGGTGGGGCTCTAAAGCCGCGAAGCTGATTTTCGTGTCCGAGCTGGACCTGTTAGGATGGCCGACCACTCATCAAGTGATGTGCCCACACCATCCCAACTACTCCCACAGGCACCGTTAGGAGCAAGTGTTGCGTCCCTATTGTGCAGGGTGGATGGCCGACCTCAGGAAGCTACGTCCTTTCCCCAAGGTCTCCGTGCTTGAAAGCTCAAGTCCAGGTCACCTGTGCTTATTTGCTGTCCTGCTGCCCCCTGGGAACCATATCAGGCTGTCCATGGACCTGTTCTTCTGGAGGGTTGGGATTGTCACATAGGTGAATTGGGTGCTCCTTAGCTGTCACTGTGCCTTTTATTTTCAATAAGGCTTTCTGTTTCATCAAGTCATACTTTCTCTCTGGTCCCACAAAACTCTGCCATGCAGCAGGGATTCTCCCCTAAACGGCAGAAGCGAGGGCCTGGAGGCTAGGTCAGCACACGAGCAGAGTGGGCCTCTGTCTTCCCAGGTCGGGACTTACAGCCTGGGCTGTACGCTCTGAGAGTCCAGCTCAGCTCCAGCCTCCCTCCTCTCTCTTTCACGGAATCTCTCCAAACAAGATTCGAACATCTGCAACACCCAGGCTGAACTTCATGACCCATTCCTTTTTTTTTTTTTCGCGGTACGCGGGCCTCTCACTGTTGTGGCCTCTCCCGTTGCGGAGCACAGGCTCCGGACATACAGGCTCAGTGGCCATGGCTCACAGGCCCAGCCGCTCCGCGGCACGTGGGATCCTCCCGGACCGGGGCACGAACCCGTGTCCCCTGCATCGGCGGGCGGACTCTCAACCACTGCGCCACCAGGGAAGCCCCCACGACCCATTCTTAATGGCGACATCCATCTATCAACCATCTACCCTGAAGGGCTGCATCCCTACTCTAAGTTTAGGTAGTTTCTACTTTGGAAGGTTTAGCTGAAGTGGTAACAATAACGTTAATACTAGTAAGATTATTACCACTATACTATATAAACTATACTACTAGTTTACAGTTATCAAGAACATGATAGAGTCTAAGCACCAGGCTTGGCGCTTTGGAGGTGGGTACTATTATAACCTTCACTTTAGAACTTTGAGAAAACCAAAGCTCAGAGAGGCTAAGTAACTTGCCCCAGGTCACACATCTGATACATGATAGAGTTGGTATTTGAACCTAGGAATTATTATGTCAGCAGTTGTGCTCTTAACCACTATGTATTATTTCTGGGGGCTAAATACTTCTTGAATAGATAAAATACGAGTGTACTGAAATTGGTGAGGTGAGCTTTGGGAGAAAGGATTGTTTTGGCAGTGGGGTTGGAGGGGGGTAGAATTCCTATACCCTTAAACCTTGTGGGGGATGTGTGCGTGTGTGTGTGTGTGTGTGCGTGTGTGTGTGTGTGTGTGTTTGCAAATGTATGTGAGAAGGAAAACTTGATTGGCCAACTATAATAAGAGGTTAAACAGTCAGCTGCCCTATCCAGAAGAAAGTGGATCTAATGCTAATTCCTATGGATCTGAATCTCCTGCAAGTTCAGTCTGTAAGCAGCCTACTCAGAAATGACGGTGCTCATGGGAATTCTGAGAAGAGGGGGAGAAAGGCTGCTCGTGATTTGTGCCCACAAAGCTACACCTGGAGCGTCTGTGCTTAGGTCTGGCCCAACGTTTTAGAGGGTCCTAGACAGCCTGCCGTGCGCCTCAGGCAATCCTGAAGAGGGGGCGTGATTGAAGGACCTGGGGACTTGGCTGAAGAGGCTTGAGGGGACACCTGATTGTGTGTCCGAACACAGGAAGGCCTGACGGTGTTTGGGGTTTGTGGGGCTAGTGAATGTCACCTCTCTTGTCCCTGGGAAGGAAGCCGGGAAGCAGTTGAGGGGTAGACACAGGAGCCAGGCAAACGGAGACAAAATATCACCTTTCTCGCAGAGAAAGCCGCTCGAGAAGGTGGTTTAAACCCTGTGCGCCACGTGGGCTGACCTAAGACCTCCCTCAGCCCTGAGCCTGATGCGGTCTCCAGGCACAGGTGCATGCAGAGGTGGACATCTTCCTGCTACTGTAAACCAGATAGCGTGACCTCTCTATGAAGAAATAGCTCAAGAAAGAGGAAGGGGAGAGCCGTGCAGGAGCTGACCTTCTTCCCAAATACACCAACTCAGAACGTTACTTCCCTTTCCTGGGGAGAGGAGAGAGTGAGGGGAAGGAGAGCCAGGAGCACTGCTAGGGTGGAGGTCCCTCCATAATGAAAGAGGAATGGGAAATAATAGTCCCCCTCTTAACAGAAAAAGACTGAAGCCATATTGTTCTATAGGGTGGCACTAGCGACAAAGGATGGATGCTAGCAGGAGGCCGATTTCAGCTCTATGTAAGACACAAAAATAACATTGGATGCTTCCTATGTGTCTGTGCAGTAAAGGGTTGACTCAGCAGGTGTGGGATGTTCAAATCTTGCACATTTCAGGGAGAGATCTAACCCCCTGACCAACTCCTGGGAGATAACCTCTAAGCCCTTGTAATATGCCGCCTAATAAAAGTGTTTCTGTTTACCTGGGGCCTTGGGCCATGCCAGATAGTTTATGCTAACAGTGAGATTTTAGTTGGGGAACCCTTGGCCAAGCTGTATCAGTTTGACTTCTGTAGAGACTAGAAACTAAGTAACTAAGGTCAGCCGTGGAGGAGTGTTCCATGCCTAGAGATAAACACCCATAAAATACCTGGACACCGAGACAGGTGAGCTTCCCTGGTCGACACTAACACACCACTGTTGGGGAATCAATCATTGTGCACACAACTCCCTCCACTGGGAGAGGACAACTGGAAGCTTGTGCCTGGTCTCTCCTGAACTCTAGCCTGTGCTCCTCTGATCTTTGCTAATTAAGTAAGTCAGAAAGAGAAAGACAAATACCGTATGCTAACACACATATGTATGGAAATTAAGAAAAAAAATGTCATGAAGAACGTAGGGGCAAGACAGGAATAAAGACACAGACCTACTAGAGAATGGACTTGAGGATACGGGGAGCGGGAAGGGTAAGCTGTGACAAAGCGAGAGAGAGGCATGGACATATATACACTACCCAACGTAAGGTAGATAGCTAGTGGGAAGCAGCCGCATAGCACAGGGAGATCAGCTCGGTGCTTTGTGACCGCCTGGAGGGGTGGGATAGGGAGGGTGGGAGGGAGGGAGACGCAAGAGGGAAGAGATATGGGAACACATGTATATGTATAACTGATTCACTTTGTTATAAAGCAGAAACTAACACACCATTGTAAAGCAATTATACTCCAATAAAGATGTAAAAAAAAATTGAAAGCATTTAAAGGTAAATTTGTAAAAAAAAAAAAAGATTAATCTGCATGCTTTTGCTGTAATGAACCGTAGTCGTGCGCATAACAGCTCTCCTTACTCTGTGAGTAGTTCTGTGAATCACTGAACTTGAGGATGGTCTTGAGGACCCATGATGCAGTGTCAGATGCACTTGACATTTCGTCCTTCTTAGCCTCACAATAACCTTGTGAGCGAAGCGCTGTTATCCCCGTGACAGATGAGGAAACTGAGACATGGAGAGGTTGAGTAACTTGCCTAGGAGTACAGAGCAAGACTCCAGCGTTCCCTCTCCTGGCCACCACCCTACACCAAAGGAAGGGATTGCAGTCCAGGACTGGAAGTTCCCTTGGGGGTGGGCCCAAGGCCCTCCACTTCCAAGGAGGTGAGTCATCCTGGAGTAATGAGGAGGAGGAAGTGCTAGAGCAAGAGACAGGGATCTGGTGGATTTCCTGTTTAGGAGAGCTCAGGTGCGCATATGCCCAGGTTGGGTTAGACAGGTGTCCTACCTGGAGACCGCGTGAAAGCCTAGGTGTCCTT
Source organism: Monodon monoceros (assembly GCF_005190385.1). Lineage (NCBI taxonomy): Eukaryota > Metazoa > Chordata > Mammalia > Artiodactyla > Monodontidae > Monodon > Monodon monoceros. The sequence goes on along the minus strand of NW_021703786.1, from coordinate 6,763,056 downwards.
TCATGGTCTCCCTGCTGCAGGGCTTCATGCTTGCTCCTCCTCTATCAAGAGCTTTCAGCTGCAAGCCACAGGGTACCCATACTGACTTCTTTGAGGAGTCTATTTTTTTTACATAAAAAGACATCTGAAGTAGATGGTTGGTTCAGTAACTCAACAATGACAGAGCTCTGGGTTGGCATCTCTGTGATCCTCTTTCTTCCCTCCCTCACGCTACCCTTCGTGGTCACACAAGGATGGCTGCAGGAGTTCCAAAAATGTGTCACCACTCGATGACTACCAGGGCAGGAAAGAAGTGGCAGCACTTTCCTTGCGAGCCGCCTTTTCATCAGAGAGGAAACCCTTTCCCAGAATCCCCCCAACAGATTTTCTTTGACATCTCTTTGACCGGTCTTGGGTCCCTTGCCCACCCTAAACCAATTATGAACAAAGAGGAAAGCGATTGCCTCGACTCAGCCCCTGGGCCTGGGCACCTCTGCTCCCCAAGATCTGAACCAAATCAAAGTCCACTGGTGACGCTGGCGCTGGGGAGGTGACCAGCCCCAGTTTCCACACCTCAGTCTTACCTCTTCAGCTTAATTGATAACGAGGGCCAGGAAGAAGACAGCTCTGGGGACAGCATGGCCGGGCACAGTCGGACAGCATGGCTGTCACATTGCTGCTGGAAGCATGGATTTAGGTCTGGGAACTGGGGAGACGGGCTGGATGGAGATGTGAGTGACACTTCAGTGCCGTGGCTATAAATCTGTCTCCTTCACTTACCCCACACTCACCTGCCCTGAACCCAGGCTCCCCCTTGAAGTCAGAGGCTTTAGATGATCCAGAGGGTGCCAGGGAGACTTGGCCATCTCTCAGTCCCTAAGACAGGCAACCACTGTTAGAGATCCTTATGTCACCAATTAGGGTGACAAACTAGTCCTGTTTTAACTGGGACTGTCTCTGTTTGAAAACTGAAAGTCTCATATGCCAGGAACCCCCTCAGCCCTGGCCCAACCGGGATAGTTGCTCACCTTGCATTAGACATAAGCCACTATGGGATGATCAAGGCGATGCTGTGGATGGGGTGAGACACAGGAGGCCAGGGCAGGAAACAAAGATGGTGGTGACTGTCTCCGCCAGGTTGGTGCATCTTTGCTTCCTTTTTTAACCAGAGGCAGCAGCAGTCAAGCTTACCCTTGACTTCATTTCTCCTCCCGGCTCTCAGGTCCCTGCCCACCACCTCAAGTTAGCGAGGAGATTTGAGAGCGAGGCCTTTTCTGAGCAACCTCTGAGATCCTTGTGAGGACAGCTGGGATTCCCGATTAGGCTGCATTTCCCAGTCTTAGTCCTGGCGGGCAGAGGACTCCATGGTAACTTAAAGAGCCCAGGGTCTGTGAGTGTCACCAAGAAGAGGCAGGTTTTGGAGTTTTGGAAAATGGAGCTCCTCACTCCAGCTCTTCTCCAACAATAAAGTTTCTTTGAAATTCTAAAACAAATGGACGACAAAATAACAGGTGGTTTTCTCCCTGCCTATAGCTGTAGTTCTCAAAGGTCTTCTATAAGCTGCAACGCTCTGCTTGCCCCTCCCGAGCAGTCCCAGCAGTCAGAGGGCTGCTGAGATTTTAGACTCGTGGCTCCATCTTAGGAAAACCCATAGCAGGCAAGGGAGTCCTCCCCGGGACCCCAGGTCCTGTGTCGGCTGCAAGCTGAGACGCTTGGGTGAGCAGCAAGGTGGCAGAAGCCAAACACATAGCGCTTGGCTCGGAGAGGTTACTAACCTCAGCTGCCACGCTTCAGTCTTATCTTTTCTATTTACCTGACCCCAGAAGAGAGCTCTGGGGGACAACGTGGCTGGGCAGAGGTGGGCGGTATGGATGAGAAGCAGGAGTCTGAGTTTGGGAATTGGCTTCACGCTAAACGTAGAGCGTTGCCTCCTGGTCTGATCCGATCCTCTCAGTAATTCCTGGAGTGTGAAGAGCTGCAAGCTGTGAGCATCTTTCCTGACATTCACCAGGTATCGATCTTTCCTTGTTTCCCCTGGAAAAACAGTTTGGTAGTGTTTCAACCTGTTGAGTTGGCACGTAAACCAGTCTTTCCACTCCTACGGATAGACCCAAGAGAATTGAAGACGTAAGGCCGTACAAAACTTGTCCATGAATGTTCATAGCACTATTCATTATAGCCCCAAAGTGGAACAACATAAACGTCTATCAACTGATGAATGGTTAAATAAAATGTGGTCTATCCATGTAACAGAATGTTGTTTGGCAATAAAAAAAAAAAAAAAAAGAATGATGGGCTTCCCTGGTGGCGCAGTGGTTGAGAGTCCGTCTGCCGACGCAGGAGACACGGGTTCGTGCCCCGGTCCAGGAAGATCCCACATGCCGCGGAGCGGCTGGGCCCGTGAGCCATGGCCTCTGAGCCTGCGCGTCCGGAGCCTGTGCTCCGCAACGGGAGAGGCCACAACAGTGAGAGGCCCGCGTACTGCCAAAAAAAAAAAAAAAAAAAAAGGAATGAAATACTAACCATGATGCAATATTATGCTTAGTGAAAGAATCCAGTCACAAGAGGCCACATGTTGTATGACATCATTTATATGAAATGTCCAGAAGAAACAAATCTATAGAGACCGAAAGCAGATCAGTGGGAGCCTGAGGCTGTGGGGTTGGAGGAATAGAGTGACTCCTCATGGGTATGAAGTTTCTTTTTGAAGTGGCTAAAGTGCCCTAAAATTATTGTACACTTTAAATAGGTGAATTGTATGGGATGCGAATTATATATCAATAAAGCTGTTTGAAAAATAAAGTGCAAGTTCAAATACACAGTGGGAAGAAAAGAAGCGATGCTACCATTTATAGTTCAAATCCCCTTTAATATTGAGAGATATGAATCAAGACTGCAATTATTTTATCTTTCTTTTTATTTATTTATTTATTTTGTGACGCACGGGCTTAGTTGCTCCGCGGCATGTGGGATCTTCCCGGACCAGGGCTCGAACCTGTGTCCCCTGCATTGGCAGGCGGATTCTCAACCACTGCGCCACAAGGGAAGCCCTGGAATTATTTTAAATTGTTTTGAGTTTATGGACGTTCTGGAGCCACGTGGGTTCCCAAACTTATTTGGGTTATATATGTGAAAGGTGCCTGATTCAGAAACTGGCACATGACAGGTGTATCATAGATGATAATTGAATCAAAATGGCAAGTAAGGCACAGACATGTGATCGATGACCTTGATTGACCTGCACCATCTAAGAAGTCTCGGGAGTGTGGCAGCATATGTAAGACATTCTTTTGTACCCAACTATATGCTTGATCCCCTTCTCCAGGCACATAGGAGATGGGACAGCTAGAGAGAGGTCAAGTCGCAAGCCTCCCTCCCACCTGGAAGACATCTCTGATGGACTAAACTGCAGTGTCAGGACCATGTTGCCCAAGGTGCTGTTGACAGCTGTCATGTGACTTGTCGTGTGAGCTATCACATGACAGGAGGTGGTAGAGAGGTCTTATGCTCTTCATACGTCTTGTCTCTGGCCTGCCTTCCACAAGGCTTTACTCTGGTGAGATTCCTTGGTTGATCTCTTGCTCATCTCACCTCCTTCCTTTTGAATTCCTTTGAGCAGCAGGAGAGGGTAGTGGACAGGCATGCAGGTTCTGCGGACAAACCAGCCTGGTTTTAATACCAACTCTGTATGGCATAGGGATGTTCCTTTGCCCCTTGAAGTGCTGTCCAATAGAACTCACTGTGATGATGGAAATGTTTCATAAGTCTGAGCTGTCACCAGCCATGATTGACTAGTAAGATTTAGGAACTGGATTTTAAATTTTATTTAATTTTAATCGGCCATTATGTGGCCAGTGGCTACAGCCTCCAAGCCTGTTTCCCCATATCTCCCAATGGGACGATGATGCTACCTACCTACTCAGTGGGATTGTTGGGTGAATTAATGGAGGAAACGTAAGTATGGCAGGATAACTGACCGGGATTTTAATTACAATTTGACTCCGCATCCCACAGATAGGTTATGCTCTCTGCCTCAGGGACTCTTGTTTGTGGGGCCCCAAACAGATGTTGCCAGAAACCCAAAAGGGAATTTTGGCGGGCTTCCCTGGTGGCGCAGTGGTTGAGGGTCCACCTGCCGATGCAGGGGACACGGGTTCGTGCCCCGGTCCGGGAAGATCCCACATGCCGCGGAGCGGCTGGGCCCGTGAGCCATGGCCGCTGGGCCTGCGTCCGGAGCCTGTGCTCCGCAACGGGAGAGGCCACAGCAGTGAGAGGCCCACGTACCGCAAAAAAAAACAAAAAAAAAAAACGAGGAACCTTGGCATTTGTGCTTGGAAGTGTAGAGCGTGGAGAGAAATCACGCTGCGTCAACTCAGAGTGCAAGGTGATGGAAGCAGGTGCTTCTGAGTGCAGAAGGTGGAGGAGGCCAGCTCCAAGGGGGAGGCCAGACTGAGGCCTGGATTCGCTGGTCCACCCCGGCTGTCGGGGAGCTCGGGGCCCCCGTCCTCAGGCTGCAGCTGGCTGAGTCTCTCTCTGTCTTCCTTGGGGTCACACTAATAACCACAAACGGGGGTTCCTTTAGGAGACAGCTGGCGTATTATCGTTCAGGAAAGCAGTCAAGCCAAAGCTCACTGGGGCTGAGGTTTAAAACCAGGGTCCAAGGGCTCCCCTGGTGGCGCAGTGGTTGAGAGTCCGCCTGCCGATGCAGGGGACACGGGTTCGTGCCCCGGTCCGGGAAGATCCCACATGCCGCGGAGCGGCTGGGCCCGTGAGCCATGGCCGCTGAGCCTGCGCGTCCGGAGCCTGTGCTCCGCAGCGGGAGAGGCCACAACGGTGAGAGGCCCGCGTACCGCAAAAAAAAAAAACAACAAAAAACCAGAGTCCGAGCAGAAATGCCACCTTCCTGGACCAGAACCAGCACTCAGAGGAGAGGTTGCAGAGTGTGAAGTTCAGAGCTTGGGAGCAATAGCCCCAGAAGCAGAGCAGAAGAAGTTTCTGTAGTTCACCCTGGAAAGCCCACAGGTTAGGGAGTCCACAGAGTGGACACCTTGACCCTCAGATATCCATCCTTGTAGAAAATGTTCTCAAAGATGCTCTGATGACCTGGGGTGAGAGGGACCCAGAAGGCAGCCCTGTCCCTGAGACTCAGAAAAAGGAAAGAAGCTGGTTCTGGTGTCCTTGGCTTGTCTGTCACCATCCTGGATGGTTTTACCACTCCAGGAAGGGCATGGCCCCATTTTTGGATTTGACAGTTCTGGTGGAATCAAACCTGTCTCTGTGAAATAAATGAGGTCTCTCCAGGGCAGATCAATATTTAATGTGGGGTTTAAAAAGACCGACTCAGGAAATGAGTTTAAAAGTGGAGAATTTGCCTTAGGTAGCAGTTTCTGAAATACAGTGGTATCAGGGGACAGATTATTCAAACTCAAGCCATGGATAATATAAAAACAGTTGAACAAGCTGAGTTCTGCTTCCGGTGCATCAGTGACTCTGAATCCCCCGGTTTTTTGTGTGCAACTCACAGAGGATTAGCGTCAAATTGGAAGAGACCATCTACTGTGAGAGCATCTACTCCAAGGACGGCCAACTCCCTGGACTGCTGCCTCCGCCCTTACCTGTGGCAGACATCACTAATCAACCCCAGGCCTCTTTCTTCTTGAGTTGGATGCAGACTCATATTTTTTTCCTCAACACCACACTCTAGGCAGCCACCATCTATCAGCCAGAGTGCACCTGATGTGAAATTTATTTCCCATCTTTACCTAGTCCAAATTCCTCATTTAGCAGAGGGGAAGCTCAAGGTTACACAGTGAGTTAGTGGCTGATTTAGGAGAAGAGCCCAAGAGAGACTATTTTTCCCCACATGAATGCTTTAGGCGTTGGGGTTCCATCAGGGATCCTTTTATTGACCCTTTTTGAGCAACATGGGGCTTTCCTTCAGCATCGTTGAATAGTAGGTTCTAGAGATAAAATTATAAAATTTCAGAGATAGAAAGCAGCTTAAAGATGCTCTCAGGACTTCCCTGGTGGCGCAGTGGTTAAGAATCCGCCTTCCAAAGCAGGGAACACGGGTTCGAGCCCTGGTCTGGGAAGATCCCACAGGCCACAGAGCAACTAAACCCGTGCGCCACACTACTGAGCCCGCACTCTAGAGCCTGTGCTTTGCAACAAGAGAAGCCTGTGCACCACAGCGAAGAGTAGCCCCCGCTCTCCTCAACTAGAGAAAGTCCATGTGCAGCAACAAAGACCCAACACAGCCAAAAATAAATAAATAGATAGATTTATTTAAAAAAAAAAAAAAAGATGCTCTCATTCTGCTTGTTCTATCATGGGGAAATTTAAACTCAGAGAGGTCAAGTGACTTGCCTAGAGATGCACAGGTGGTTGCTCTTTTCTCTACGTCTGTAATATAGCTCTTATTCTGAGGCCTTGGACAAATCACTCAAATGTTTGGACCTCCATTTTCCTGCGAGAATCTCAGACTTGCAAAAGGTGTTTGTTTTAAGAAATGTGCAGAACCCATTTTTGATACAGTTTGATGTTTACATAGACACCCTCAGGTTTACCTTTCTAATAATATTTTGTTTGGCTGATGCAAAAATTGGTTTGCATGGCCTAAAAAAATAGTAACTGAGAATCCAGATTTGTGGTAGGCCACAGAAAGGTGTCTGAAAATCTTTTAAATGATTTTACAGCAGGAAATGATGGTTTCTAAGACAGGAAAGAAATATTCTCTTCCTAGGATGGAGGCCCAGGGAGGTGGCTTTGCAGTTTGAGGTTTAACATATAACATTTGTGGTCTCCATTTCCTCATTCATAAAATGGCAATGATGATACCTGTCCTCTCCACATCAGAGGCAGATTGTAAAGCTCAAATGGAATAAAGTCTGGGAAGGAGTTTTGAAAAATAAGGGATTATGTGACAGGCCAAGGGGGTGGAGGTGAGGGTCTCAGGAGTGGGGGTGGGGAGGGTGGAGGAGGAATAAGACCCCGCCTTGGCTTCAGAACTCTGGCAAGAATTTCCATGCCCCCATTACACTAGGTGCTCCTGTCAGATTTAAAACAACTTCTGCTTTACTGTCCGAGACACGATGTTTCAGGAATGGCAGCCCAAAGAAATGCCACGTTTGAAAAAGGTTGCTTTCCTGAATTTGCCACTGGGTATTATTTTTATGCCACTGTTCTGTTATCCAACTTCAAAATATACATCATATTTATATTGCCTCTGCTGAGCATATATTTTTATTTTATTGCTTACCGTGTGGGTGACATTTGGGTATTGAATGTCTGGAGAATTGGACCCGGTTGTTGTTTTTTTATTCTTCCTTTCGAAAGTGCTTGCTCTGATGTATTAATCTTTACAAAAGGAATGAGACAGGGACACATAAGCATTCGTACTCACACACACACACTGATCACATTGCCATTTTATCTCACTTTGCGGGTGTGTGGCTACATTTATAAGAGCCGACAGATCTGAAATAGGTGTTCTGAACTGATTCAGGTGGGGAGTGATGAAGCCAGCAGCCTCCTGGGGAACTGGTTGAGGGAGTGAGGGAGAGAGAGCCTTCTGGCTCTGTTTGTGAAGGACACACCAGGCAAGAAGCATAGATGGAACCATTGTGAGTCTGAGCTGGAAGGGACCCTGGGGATATATTTATATGTCTATAAAAATACAGACATGTGTTTTATAGTTATTTTATATCTTATATCTCCATATATCTATCCAGCACCTCACATAATTCCTGATCTTGGGCTCAACAAATTGTTATTGAATTAAGGAACAAAAGAATAGTTATTTATTGAGGTTGGACTCTGTGCAAGACACTTTACATGCACTGTCTCTAAGCCTCCCAGCAGCCCCACAAAGTAATTTCATTTTCTCCATTTTAAAAATAAAGGAAACTGGGCTCCTCAAATAGTTAAACACAGAATTGTCGTATGACCCAGAAATCCTACTCCTTTTTTGGGTATATACCCAAAGGAATTGAAAACAGATACTCAAAAAAAAAAAAAAAACGCAAAAAACAAAAAACCTCAATATGAATGTCCTAGCAGCACTATTCACAATAACCAAAGGTGGAAAAACCTCACGTGCCCATCAACGGATGAATGGATAAACAAACTGTGGTCTATCCACACAATGGAATATTATTCAGCTGTAAAAAACTAATGAAGTGCTGATACATGCTACAACATGGGTGAACCTCGAAAATATTATGAATCAAAAAAGCCAGACAGACACAAGAGGTCATATATTCCATTCTATGAAATGTCCAGAATAGAGAAATCCATACAGACATAGAGCAGAGTAGTGGCTGCCAGGGGCTAGAGGCAGGGGTGAATGGGGAGTAATGCCTTAATGAATGGAGGTCTGGCCTGGGAGTAATTAAAATGTTTTGTAACTGGATAGAGGTGATGGTTGCACAAAACTGTGGAGGTACTGAATGCCAGTGAATTGTTCACTTAAAAATGGTTAATTTTATGTTATGTGAATTTCACCTCAATTTCTAAAAAAGGAAACTCAGCTTAGAGGGTATGGTAGCTGTATCACATTGGCAGCCCTAACTTATGCTCTCCTCCTTGGGTCCAGGCCATTTGCCCTCTAACTCGACAGGCCTCTTCCATTCTGACTTGGGCTCGGCCAAATGATTCTTTGGCTGTGTGACAGCAGCAAACTTAAAGGAGAGGCTTGAAAAGCCCACATGTGTTTCCACTCACTCTCTTGGATTTAAACACCAAGAGAACAATCCCGGACTAGCCTTCCGGAGGTGGAGGACGAGGGACCCCGTGGAGCAGAGCCGACTTATCCCAGCCCAGGCCACCCTACGGCAGGCAGCCCGCAGCCCACCTGCCCACTGCCTGCAGACGCACCAGCGACCTCAGCCAAGATTAGCCAAGCCTGGCTCACGTCAGTAAAACTGCCCAGGCTACTTGTAGATTCATGAGAAATAACAACTGGTTGTTGTTTTAAGCTATTAAGTTTTGAAGTTTTACAGTGATAGCTAACTGCCACGGAGAGGTGACAGGACTTGCCTGAGGTCTCACATCTAGTATGAAAATGTACAACTGGTTCCAAAGACTGGTCCTAAAGGCGCTGCTCCACTCAGCTGTCACCTTCATTTTACAAGTTAAGAAAATGAGACTCAGAAAGGTTGAGGGTCGGTGTCGAGAGAGTAGGAACAAGGGCATCGCCTGGGGGTTGGGGGGTGAGACTCATTCTTCCCTGTCCTTGGCAATGAAGGAACGTCACATACAAACCCTCGCAGCCTTCCTCCAAACCCCAACACAATGTCACGGGAAGGTATTGAAATGCTGGTTTGGTTTCCAATGTGCATTTCACGTGGCGGCTCTGTGGCTTTCCATCAGTTTCTGCAAGGCTGCTGTCCTGCCCGGCACTGCCATGGGCTCTGCCTTGCTGGTGGAAGAGTGAGAAAGATAGCTTGTCTATGTGTTATTCTTCTCTCCTAAAGCATTGCCCAGGCACCCTCATGACTCTTCAGGAGACTTAAATTTTGTGAAGCAGTGAGTTGCTAGAACGATGCTTGCTTGACCAGCTGTGGGAACAGGGTCCAGGGGAGGATGTGCAACTCACACAGGCCATACAGTTTCATGGGCCAGGATCAAGATACTCCCTGACATCCCTTTCTTACCAAGAGAATGATGAAACTATCAGTGTCCTCTCACCCCCTGGAAAAAGGTTCCTTGTTTCAGGAAGAGAGGCCGTGTTGATCTGCACAGTCACGTGCAAGGGGGGGCAGGGAGAGGAGAGGGGGAGGAGGTCATGGTCTTGGGGGAAGGAAGAGCTTTCTCAGGGGGTCGAGTGTGTCACACCTGAGCTGTGGGATAAGAAAGAAGTAGAAAGGAGAATGAATGGGATTTTGGTAAGTGCTGCTGGGGTCCATGGATGTGAGTCTCCTTTAATGAGTCAGGAATGGCATTTACTGTGCTCTGGGTCAGACAGTGCTCTGAGATTGAGCCACATGAACCCAAACTTTGTACAGGTTACATCTGGCATGGGGCCCAGCCTATTGTGAACTGGAGATGAGAAATGGGGATTCAATCTCCAATTCATATTCTGGCCATCATCCTGGCCACCAGGGTTTGGAAAGAGGCTTAAGAATATGAGGATTGCCCTCCCACTGCCCGCTTATAGTCACTGGGGCCCTGCCTGTCCACAGGACTCTGTCTGTCCCCTCCTTTCTGGTATTCCGAAGCTGAGATCTGAGGTCACCGGGCTCTCAGCCGTTGAGAGAGCTGAAAGAGCCTGGTTTGACCTTGATGGGGAGGACTGAGCCCTGTGCTCCCTCCTTGCGATGGCTGCTGGGTCACTTTGAGGATGGGGCTTCTCTGGTCTTAGTCTCTGAGTCTCACCAGCATGCGCGAAGGTCCATGCACAACCCAGGCTGAGCAGAGGAGCCAGAAGTGGGCACAGAAAGCGCTTTCTCTTTCCTCATCATCATGTCACATAGGCTCACCTGGTACCCAATGCCCACACTCCCTCCCCTAAACCTCACACCGGATCTCATACATGCATCAGTCCACGTCTCATAGGACAGTCCACACGTGTACCGTGTACCCACACACACCACCAGTCGTACGCCACATCAAAGCACAGGCTATGCAGATGTACCATCCAGCATGTGTCAAATATGCATCCCATCACCCACAAACCACACACACGGCACACCCACACTTCAACACACTGCCCGCAAATGACCCCCACACATGTACCACCTATGAGACACACCCATCACACCCCAAACACACCTCTCACCCCGCGCACACACTTTATACTCCTCCCACCCTGTGCCCCGCACCTACAGTCTCTATCTCTCCCCCACCGCACACACCATCTGCTATATCCCGTGACCCACCCACCCACCCTGTTCTCCTTCTCATTCTAACCAGGCCAGAAACCGAAAGGCATCTCTGTGATCCTCTCCATGGCAGGAAGCCCCAGCAGGCAAGGTGAGGGTGGAATGCATGCAGGTAAGCAATTGCATGCTTTGGGCATCAGATAGGCACCTGGCTACAGTGGAACACTTTATGAGCTTGTGGAATTTGTGAAACTTTATTTAAGTCAGATGATCCTTTTCTCCTCCCTGAAAAGTAAGGCCATGGGTACAGTGTTGAAGGGGTCACTGTATGGTCAGAGGACTGACAGGTAAGCAGGTTATGACAGAGCCTTTCCAGAGCTCTGGGGGCCCAGTGCTCGCCAGCCACGAGCATCTCCCTGGGCAGACCTTGTGGAGACCCAGACACAGAGTGACGTGCATCTGTTCTGGGACGTGTACACTAGCTCGGGGGCCAGGATGTAAAGACAGAGCACTGACAGGTCAGCCTGCTAGGGAAGTTCAAGTTCATGGGCAGAGCAAGGTAGTGATGGAGAGGTGGCCTCCACAGCTAAAGATTAGGCTTTGACGGCAGAGAGACCTGGGTGTGGGTCCTGGCCCTGCCACTCCGTGGTGTTCCTCATCTGAAAAGAGGGACAACAGTAGTACCTACAGTAAAGCGTTGTTCTGAGGACCAAATCTAAATGAGATGACCCACGTGCCTGGTACTTATTAAAGACTCCACGAATCTCAGCTGCCATTATCATTCTGACTATTATTATCATTTTCTTTGGTGTCTGGTCCCTGAGGTGACGGGAGAGGATGAGACCCAGAGCTTAGCAGAGGGGTCAGCCTTGGAGAAGGAAAGAACAGGTGGGAAGGAGAAGAGAGAGGGGGAGGACAGAAGTTATGAGGTGGAGGAGAGGGGGGAGACACGAGAAAAATGGAAGTGAGTTGGCGGGTATGGACTGGTGGTTCTCAGCCCTGGCTCCTGCTAGAACCAGTGAGGAGCTTTAATAACACCCCGGCCCAGGCTGCACCCCAAGAACCCACGTGGGGCTGGGAGGGCCCAGGCACTGGTATTTGGGAGAGCAACCCTGATGATTATAAGGTGCAGTTAGGGTCGAGAGCTCCTGGTGCAGTTTAAGGCTCCACGTTGGCTTAAGGCGGTCAACCCCATGAAGCCTCTGGTGGGCATTCTCCATGTGTATTTGGGCTTCACATTTGACAGTGCCCTGCCCATGTTTCCCTCCCTGATCTAAGGGATCCATGGAGCAAACTCCAGCTACAGACCCATCCTGTCCCTGGGAGCCATGTGTCCTTAAATGAGGGGCACTCTGCAGCTGGCCTGGCTAAGGGGTGGTACGTGGAAGCAGATAAGCTGTGTGGACTTGGCCTCCTGGACCTGAAGGTGACCTCGAGCAGGCACGTGACAGCTGGAGGCTTGGGGCCCCTGTGGCAGCATGTGGCCAGGAAAGGACCACAGGAGATGGACCCAGCGGGTACACAGGCCTCGCTCGCCACGCTGCCTGTCGTCCTGGAAGCTCGCCCGAGCTCCTCGGCCTTGGCCTCGCCCACCTCGCTTGCCGCCTTCCCTGGTCTCGCCTTCTGAGGTGAGCAACGCTGAACTCCCTCAGTCTCTCCGGTACACGGTGCTGTTTCCCAGCTCCGTGCGTAGGTCACAGCCCTCAGGCCTGCTGACTCCTCCGTCCTCCCAGGCTCAATCTTGCGGGAAGCCCTCCTGGACCAGCTCTCCTCCCTGGCCCCTGTGCTTCCATAACACCTTTTCTCACCTGCGCCTCAGCCTTTTAAACACTGTGGTGCTCTCATCGGATGATAGGCCCTTCGGAAGAAGTCTCTGGGTTACACTTAGGAAGTGGTATCCCTAGACCAGACACCTGTGGGCGCTCAGTTAAATTTGTGGAGAGGCAAGCAAGAGGGAAACATGGGCAGGACACTGTCAAAGGAGAGGCATGTTCTGCTGGGTCTCCACCTCCTCCCGTGTGAGGCTGATGGTCGCACGCGACAGACCACATCACTGCTCTAAGGCCCCAGGCCCGGGAGACTCTGCTTTCCCACCATATGACCCTGCCAGGCTCCTCCCAGCAACCCCCGCAGCTCCTCCTAGAGCTCCTGCTTTGGGGACAAAGAGGCAGCAGTTCCTTCGGTCTGGCCAAGCTCAGGATGGCCGAGACAGGTGGTAGCCCCCCTCCTGCCTAAACAGATGCAATCAAGCCTGTCTTTTTTTGTGTGTTAATCAATGCCCATGACAAATGGGTCTGCGGGGGAGGGAGCCTGCCCCAGGCATTCTGCACTTCAGTTGGGACAACGGAAAGAGCTGGATTCATTAAACTATAATGCACTATTTGAGCGTATTTCCCAGTAACTGGATCCTGCAGAAAGGGGGCTGTCAGGGCCTTCCCGCTCATTAGGGGAGGCGGCTTAGCCCTTCACCGCAAGCGCAGATGGAGTTGTTCCACAGCCTCCTGGTGTGGCCAGGAACGGCTCTCTGTGTGTGCTCCACTGACCAGGGGGCGAGCGGGGCTCGGGCGGTTAGAAGGACGGGGTGGCAGCACGTGGTCTTTGCGGGAACATGTGGGTTTTGGCAAACCTTCACCGCCAGCAGTGTGACTCTGGTCCTCAGTTTCCCTGTCTGGAAAATGGAGTCTGCAACACCTTCCCTTCTGGGCAGTGAGGGGTCAAAAAGACAAAGAACAGGAAACCCTGAATCCACGCCGGGCAGAGAGAAGGCATTTCATGAAATGCGGCCAGCACAGCGCAAGGCCTTTCTGTGCACACGGGTGCGGAGGGGATAGGGAGCTGTCCCTCTGTCCTCACAACAAGCGGAAAGCTGAACAAACCAAAAATCAACAGTGCTTCTCAGAGCCGGTACAGAATTGAGGTCACTGGGCACACCGCTGCCCCTGAATTGGAGAGGCAGGTGGACACAGAACCACAAGTTGGCCACAGAAACTGCCGCGAGAGCCAGGGCTGGGGTGGGAAGACCTGAACCGTAGTTGGCGGATTGCTGCGGGCTCAGTGTGGACAAGCCGGAGAGATAAGAACTCCGGAGGGACCCCATGCTATTGTGAGCTTTTCCTCTAGGAGCTCTAGCAAGTTCCTATAGTGAAGATTGGAGAAAGGCACCCCGCACCCCTGCTTCCTGAAGGGGGAGTGGAAAAGAAACCATTCTGAGACACTTTGGAGGACTCTATTCTCAGCAAGTCCTGCCCTTGAGAGAAACCAGTCAACCAGAGCCTAACCTGGGGGTTTTATCAGAGCCTGACACACCTGCGAGAAGGGAAAAACTCAACTTTAGCCCACTCTAGCCTTCCTGTCCCACCTAAGGGGGTGAAAAATGACTGAGAAGAGCTTGTGAAGGTCACAGCCCGGGGGCGTAGATTCACTACAAAACAGAGACCTGGTTCTGGGGCTACAGAACGCTTCCTCTCACCCCACACCCGACCACCAGGCCCCTCAGGACCCAGACAAAACTCAGTCCCCTCCACCATCCTGACGCAGGGCTGTCAGGTCCATGTACAGATGAGGCCCACAGGGGTTAACGGGTCTGCCAAGGGCCCCCCAACTAGCAAAAGGGGAGGCAGGAGTTGGATCCAGTCTTCTCACCCCTGGACCACAGGCCAGCAAGGCACTTGCTCTTGCCCTGGAGCACCTTAACCTGAAATTCTGCTCCCTTCCCAAGCCGGCTGGACACCTTGGCCACACAGGTAATCCAAAGCAGCTGGCACCTGTGTGGCTCTAAGCCCCCTGTGGGGAATCTAGGGGGCTTTGGGCACTGCTGTTGGAAAGAGGTCTGCGTGGTAGGTCACACCCTATGCTCCCCTGGGTCACATCGGCTCCAGGGAGCTGAGGCCCCGTTCCAAACCCTGTAAGGGCCGAACCCTACTGCATTCTGGACGTCCAACCCGAGACCCAGGGGCCGAGGGATGTGCAGATCCCCCATGAGAGCACAGGGTCTCACAACTCAGCTTCCTGGAGCCAGGCCTGAGCCCACAGCCCCTCCTGCTGTCAGCACTTCATCAGGCCAACCTGGTGGGACAGATGCAAGGACACCCCTGCCCCGGGGACCCAATGCCCACAGCTGATCCTGACAGGGCTCAGGGACAGCCTTTCTCCATGATGTGGGAGATGACCTTTGTTGAGTGCTTCCGGAAACAATTTGTGTTTGCTGGCAGAGGTGAGGGGAAAGAACTCCAGATCTTCCATCTACTTATGTGGGAATGAGAGCAAGGAGAGAGCGTGGGGTTAGGAGCACAGGCCCTGCTGCTGTGCAGTCTGGATTCAGGTCCTGTTCCAGCTGTGTGACCTTGAACAAGCTCTCTAGTCTTGGTTTTTCCTTATGAAGAGTGAGAATAATAATGATAAACAATTCATGGGGACTGCTGTGCAGATCAAGGCGGGTTGTTGACAGAGCCTTAGGTCCTGGCACCAGGAGGTGATACACAAGTGTTAGTATTATTAGGGCTGGGAGCCTTCTTTTCTGGGACATCATCAAATAGTCAGAGAAGAGTCCACGATAAAGCGATGCTCCTGGGTCTCCCTGTCCCACTGACTGTGTGCTGGGTGACCTTGAGCCAGTCACTTGGCCTTGCTGGGATGAGCTTCTCCATCTGTGAGATGACTGTCCCATCCCATCGCAGGAGTGAGCTCACTGGCCGGGCCCGGCGGGGGCAGGGGAGCAGGCTAAGCCCTCGGGAGGCACCACACGGCCACAATTCAAGATATTGTTGTTGGTGAGCCTGACATTTCCTGACAGACAGAATGAGCCATCTGAAGTGAGAGTTTCATTTCCGTTGCTGTCCGGCTGGGCCATCTCCTGGGGAAGGCGCATGAGTGACAAGCTATAATTAAAGCCTCAGCTTCAGTCTGAGTGGGAGAAGGACAGTCTTTTGGTCAAGCCCATGGTGAGGACAGACCTGCATTCCCACCTGCATGTCTCTGGGGCCTTCTCCCCGGTTGCTCCGTCTGTCTGCTGGAGCAGGCCGCCCCGTCCTCATGACCTTTACTGACCTGGCAGGAGTTCCCCACGTTCTCGGGTTCATCTGCCCATCTGCCTGGTTCGCTGAGAAGCCTGTGGAGCCGTGGAGCCGCTCTGGAACCCTGCGGAGGCCTTTGTGTGGAGATCCGAGGGGGCCACCTGCCTGGGGAAGGGGCGCGTGGGCGATCAGCCGCTGGGAGAGCGAGGCCTGGGTCTGGGGACAGGATTGCTCTCTCTGGGTCCTGTCTGTCTGCGGCGCTGGGCCGTGCCTTGTGCAGGGTGGGTGTGCCATTAGCCAGAGGGCTTCTGCTCCTCCCAGGAGCCCCTGCCAGCCGGGGTGCCTGTCCAACCAGCCCTGTCTGCCCCTAGGTGCGTCCGGCCTGAGATTTCTTTTCCTCCGGGCACCTCCCCCTTGGCAGTGTTTTTCTCTCTCTCTGGACTCCTGCTCTTTCATTTGTTCAACATGTTTTTCTCAGGGACCTGCGTTATGCCCCTGAAACACAGCATGAACAAGACGGATGTTTCCCCCAGCTTCCGGAGGGGAGAGAGCTATCAGTGGACAGGGTCGGGCAGCTCAGGGCCCGCCCAGAAGCCCCACACAAACCCGGATCTCCCCCGAGCCTGCTGGGTGACGGGAGCAGGGCGGTCCCCTCCCCACACGCAGGCACACGGCTCTGTAGATGCGCTTCCTGCTTTAGGACCTACCCACGGAGCCCCACCTCCCGCCCAGGGAGAGAATTTTCTTCTCTCTCCCCAGCCTGGGCCAGACTGTCGAGGCCAGTGGGTCATGATCCTATCCACGTTCTCCTCCCCAGGCCATCCCGAGCGGCGGCCTGATTCTTCTAGCTGTGATTTCTCTGGCTGTTCCTTCACAAGGAAACGGTTCCTGTTTTACGCTGAGGGCCTGGGGTATCAAGCAAGGAAGGCTGGGGTCGTGGCCCTGGCCGCCCCGCCTTGGGCATATGCTTTTCCCGCAGACTTATTTATTTGTTGCACATGTCTTCTTGTGCTTTTCTTCGTGCATTTGTAGTCACCTCATGAAACCAGAGCGTCCCCCAAAAGCAGAAACTCTTCCTTCCACTTCTTTAGGGTCCCTTCCTGAACTAGCACACGGGTAGGGGCCAAGTACCAGATGCGGGCTTGATTCTGGGCCGAGTGGTCACCAGCCACCCCACCTGCTCTCAGGAGCTGACAGCTACAAACCGCATCACCCTCTGGCCTGCTGTCTCATCCTTCGGTTCAGCTGTCGGAGACACTTCGGGGACACTTGGAGGGAGGGCTCAGGGCACTGATTGGCCCAGCTCCCTCCTTGAAGGGCAGTGAGGGGCAGTGGCTGGTCACTACTGCTGTCGGCAGGTCCTGTTCCACGGACCCCGCCTTCCCAAGACTCCAATAGCACAGGCGCCTAGAGGCCTAGGGGTGCCCACAGCTGCCGACGTCAGTGTACAAGTTTCCTGGGGCTGCCGTAACAAAACAGCACAGGCCAGGTGGCTTAAAACAATACAAATGTATTCTCCCACAGTTCTGGAGGCTAGAAGTTCAAAATTAAAGTGATGGCAGGGAGGAGCTCCCTCTGAAGCCTGTGGAGGAGAATCCGTTCTTCCGTCCTCCCGGCTTCTCGCGGCTGGTTGGCGATCCTGGCGCTGCTCCGCACTCCTCGGCTCGCAGTTATGCAGCACTTCAGTCTCTGCCGTCCTGGTCACAGGGCGTTGTCCACTTGCATCTCTGTGTCTCTCTTCTTCATATAAGGACAACTGTCACTTTGGATTAAGCCCACCCTCCTCCAGGATAATCTCATCTTTGCTAATTACATCTGCAATGACCCTATTTCCAAATAAGGTCACATTCTGAGGTACTGGGGGCCAGGGCTTCAACAAGTCATCTTTGAGGGACACAGTTCAACCCATAACACTCAGGGTTGCTTCCTTGTCCACTGTCGGTTCCCTTAGCTCTGCCCCTAGCCTGTTAAAGAATCCTTTCGTTGAACCTTCTTCATTTACCCCTTTGAGTGTGCGATTCCTGCTCTGAAATGCATCTTGGACCCTTAAGATCTGTGTGACCTTGGGCAAGACACTTAACCTCTCTGAGGTTCCTTCACCTCTAAAATGGAAATAATTTTCATACCTTCCCTACCTAATTCACTGAGTTGCTGAAAGCTCTTTGTAAACCAAAGAGGCCCATAGCACTGACGGGAATCATTATCATTCTGTGGGTGTTGCAAGGTACGGCTAGGAAAGGGCCATGTCTAGATTGTTCTCTTTGATCTGCACGGAACCTAGCACCATGTACCAATACATGCTGAATAAACGCTTCTTTTTTAAAAATTAATTAATTAATTAAGTTTTGGCTGCATTGGGCCTTCGTTGCTGCACGGGCTTTCTCTAGTTGCGGTGAGTGGGAGCTACTCTTCGTTGCGGTGCACGTGCTTCTCATTGTGGTGGCTTCTCTTGTTGTGGAACACGGGCTCTAGGCGCGAGGGCTTCAGTAGTTGTGGCATGCAGGCTCAGTAGTTGTGGCACTTGGGCTTAGCTGCTCGGCAGCATGTGGGATCTTCCCGGACCAGGGCTCGAACCCGTGTCCCCTGCATTGGCAGGCGGATTCTTAACCACTGCGCCACCAGGGGAGTCCCAATAAACACTTCTTGAAGTTGTTGGTGACATACTTGTGCATCCTGGCCTGGTGTTGAGAGGCTGAACACTGAACTGCTCCCTGGAATACAATTCATCCAGGGCCAGTTTCTTAGAGTCCTTTTGATTTGGACTTCAGCTGAACCCTGACATCATAGACTCCTCCATCACCAGTCCTTGGAGAAGCCAGCATCTCCCTGAGTGGAGCCCTTACTTTTAGTGCGACAGCTATTTTATCTGTGCCGCAGGGGAACAGAGATATTTTAAGATGAGTGTGTCAGCTGGGGTCAGTTTCTGCTCGGCTATCACTCGTGCTGTCAGGAGGAGAGTGGTCTCAGCTGTCGGGCGGGAGCCCATCAATCACTCCCGACAGTTCTTAATCAGACAAAGGAGCCCACACCACGGCATTTCAGAGAGGGAGACTGTATTATTGTTCACATTCAACAAATAATTTTGGACAGGAGTTTTAAGCCCGCAAATAAGATCCCTTGTATCCTTCAAGCGTTTGGATCTTTAAGGTGTGGATGGCCGTCCTCTCAGGTTTGAGTGTCTCCCATTTCTCTTTCAGCACAATTCTCCTCTTCTCTCCCAAAGCTACTTTCATTCATTCATTCAACAAGCATTCGTTGAGACCTCTGTGTGCCAGGACTCTGCCAAGTGCTGGGGATAGTCCTGTAGAGGGGAGAGGCTTATACGTGAAGAATTCCAAAGCCATGTGAGAAGCACTTGAGCTCAGGAGGTCCATCGTGCTGTGGAACCCGGAAGGAGGTGTGACCGGCTCTCCCGGGGTAGGTGGAGAGCAAAGGCTCACAGGGGGAGCAGCTCAGCTGGGCTCCAAGGACTTCTGCAGGGGGATCGGCGAGCAAGGACATTCAAGAAGATGTGACGGCAAAGTTATGGACCTGGAGGGGGACACCGGGGTTCTGAGTGGCTTGATAGGTGTGGCGTGGAGGGGAGAGGGGAGGTAGGCGAGGGCTTGACCCTGAAGAAGCTGATACACTTGGCAGGGTAGAAGCTCCACCAAGGCGAACATCTTGTCTGCCTTGGTCGCCTCTGTTTTCCCTGCACCTAGAATAGTGCCTGCACATGGGAGACATCCACTAAATACTCACTGAATAAAGGAAGGAGTTGTGAGTGCCTGGCAAGGAGTCTGACGCTGAACCAGTCCCTCCGTTACCCCACCTTGGTCTCGCCGTTCTGCAGGGTAAACATCCTCCAAGAGTCCCATCAGCCATTCACTAAAATTCATCTTTCTCTGGCTGGTACTCAAGACCTTACTTATTCTATCTCCCATCACCTTCTGCTAAGAAGGGAGTTGGTAAACCACGGACGCCTGCTTTTGTAAATAACTCTTATTGAAACACAGCCGTGCGCATTGGTTTGCACATGGTCTGTGGCTGCTTTCCCTCTACAAGGCAGGGCAGAGCGGTTGCAACAGTGACCTTATGGCCCGCAGAACTGAAAATGCTTACTATTTGGCCCTTTACAAGAAAAGTTTGTGGATACCTGTGCTAAGCCTTTGGCCCTAGCTCCTTGAACATAGCAGATACTCAGTACATAAATGTTGAATGAATGAATGAATAAGTGAGCAAAGGACTAGTTTAGCGAGTGAGCTCACCCTGGCACGGTCACCCTGTCCTTTGGCTGACACCCTGCCCTGCAGGTTGTTGTCACCTCCCAGGCCTGGGCACAGCACCACCTGGGGATCTTTCAGCAAGATAGAGCAGAAGGGGCAGGCTGGATGCGCCCCTCCAAGCCACTCTCATGCACAGGGCCAGGACAGACGATCCCAGGGACTTCATTCAGATGTGATTGCTGTGGAAGGTCCCAGGGCCAGGGCAGCCATGAAGTGATGGGAAAGGCTGGGGTATTGTTCAGGACTCTGGGTTACAACTGAGCTTAGGAAAACAGGGACCCTATCAGGGAGGAAGCAGAGGGCAGTTTCCAGCTCTGAAGAAATGCAGGACGTGGGGCAAATCCAGAGTAGAGGAGGCCATGACTCCCTTTCCCTCTGCCCATCACTCCCTCATCTCTGCTCTTGAGTCTACCTGCTTCTTTCTCTCCTTTGGCAGACAGGCTTGCTTCACATGGCAGGGCCACCACTAGTCCTAGGTTCCAGCTTTCCTGTTTCGTAATCTAAAGGCAGGGGTCTCTCCGCATAAACTCTATTAGAACAGTTTTGGGGAAGGACCCTGACTGGTCAGATTGGGGTCACAGGTGCCCATCCCTGAGCCAATCCGTGTAACAAGAAGCTGGAGTGTTCTGATGGGCCAGGCCTGGGTCACATGCTCATCCTCACCTGTGGGTGGGATCTATTATCAAAGGAAAGGGGTTGGTGCAAGCAAGCTAGGGAACAAAACACATGTTCCTCAACAGGTAGCAGTGCCCCAGCAAGTGACACAGAGTCCTGCCTGCAGAGCTGGGGCGCCAACAGAGGGAGGAAGTGCCTTAGAAACAAGCAGAAGCCCTGCGAAGTTGGCAGACAAGGTCAGCTTCTTGTCAGCAGCGCCAGTGATGTAGCTGTGTTCTAGAACCTAGAGCTGGAGTTGCCTAACTCTCTCCTGCTTCCAGTTAGGACTGGTCCTGGGAACAGAGAGAGGGCAGAGCCTGCAGGGCTGGAAGAACCAATGGGCTTGG
This sequence comes from Monodon monoceros, assembly GCF_005190385.1. Taxonomy (NCBI): domain Eukaryota; kingdom Metazoa; phylum Chordata; class Mammalia; order Artiodactyla; family Monodontidae; genus Monodon; species Monodon monoceros. Next base: position 6,741,979 of record NW_021703786.1, on the reverse strand, counting down.
CTGAATGTGTGGGTGGGTGGGGGAGGGGATGTTGCAGGAACTGGGAACCAGGCCAGGCTGGGAACAGATCCTGCCACTCATCAAGCCCAGCTCACATCTCCTTCCTCCAAGCCGCCCTCTCTGACCTTCCTCCCTGGAAGGGCTCTGCTCCACTTCTGACCTCCCACAGAACACTGGCTCTTTTTCCCCGCTGGGTACTTACAATTCCCTGCCCTAGGTCGTTCAGTGGCTCTCTGTCAGGATCTCACTCCAACTGGAGACAGAAGATACCAGACACTTGGTCTTCTACTTGTTTATTTCCCTGGAAGGCTCTAGCACTACCCCATGTGCATAACGCAATATCCAAGAATTTTGGATTTGGAAGGAACCCTGGTCAGCTGGTCTGACCTGCCACCCAGTGAGGACGTCTCTCTCTGAACTCTCTGTCTGGCGGCTACTTCGACACTGTTTGGGCACCTCCGGCGATGGGGAGCTCTCTCTTTTACCAGATACATGTCCCATGGAGGACAACTCTGAGTCCACCAAACTGGTATCTGCCTCGGTTCTGGCTCTGCATCCTGGAATCTCAGAAAAAAATCAAGTTGCTTTTCTAAATTGTAGACTTTCAGATATTTGAAGAACATTATGTTACTTTCCTCCCATGTCTTTTCTCCAGGCAAACTCCCCAAGTCACGGTCATTTTTGTCAGCATCACACTCCAAATGTGATCTTGCTCGGGCCCATAGAGGGGACTTACCTGGTCTCAGGCATTCATCAGGATACTTATACAGCAGAAAACCCAAACAGAAGGGCCTTGAACAATTACGAAAATTGGTTATCTCCCCAGGAGAAGTGCCAAGGTGGGCTGGTTTTGTTTAGCTCAGTGCCTCAGTAGTCATTAATGACCCCCAGCATTTCCATTTCTCCACCTTATATCCTCCACATTTGGCTGGTCCTCTAATGCCAGTTTCCTCAAGGTGCCCAGATGGCTGCTACAGTTCCAGGCCTCACATGCTAACAACTCTAAGAGGCAGAAGAGGGACAGGAGCAGCTATTTCTAGGGATTCTTTTTAAGAAAGAGGAAAACTTGGGAATTCCCTGGCAGTCCAGTGGTTAAGACTCCCCGCTTCCACTCCAGGGGGCCCGGGTTCAATCCCTGGTCAGGGAACTAGGATCCCACAAGCCACGTGGCACGGCCCCAAAAAAAAGAGGAAAACTTTACCAAAACCCCCCCCATTTTCAAAACCAAAACTGATAGGGAGAAAGGAATCTGTTAGGAAGACCTGAATTCAAATTCTCTCTCCATCACTTTGTAGCTTATTTCCAGCAGCTTACTATGAATCACTTAATAGCTTGATATGAACCATTCAACCACTTAATAACATTACCAGTCCTCAGTTTCCTCATCTGTTAAATGGGATAGTGCCTGCCCCATAGAAATGGTATGCGAGCATTTAAAGCGTTTAGCACAGTTCCTGGTACACCAGTAAAGGCTATTTTCTTCTCTTTCTTCCTTCCCTTGACCTGACCACTAACCATGCTATGCTGGCCCCTACCTAGCTGTCTTTTCCGCTTTTAAGCCCTGTTTCTCACATCTGATGTTTATGAAACCTTTATTTTTTTTAAACCTAAATGCAGGAATTTACATTTATCCTTTTTACATGTTTTCAGCCCATTATTTCAACCTGTCAAGATATTTTTGAATCTCGATTCTGCCATTCTTTCTATTAACAATCCCTCTGGCTTTGTCAACTGCAAATTTGATAAGCGCATTTTCTGTTCTGCTTCATTCAAGTGGCTGAGGAAGGGGCTGAGGCGGACAAGGTCAAGGGCTGAGCCTTGGGGTACTGTTGGAGATGTCTGCCGGCTGGCACCAGGGCCCCATAGCTGTTTTTGCAGAGCCCTTGCCAGCAGGCAGGCCACACTCCGCCTTCTTGTTCAGGACCTCAGAGGCTTTGACGGATGTCTTCCTTGAGTCACCACACCATGCCCTTTGTCAGTGGCACCCCTGGCCCCGGTCCTTGTCCCCTCAGAATAGGAATTCAGTCGGGCGTGCCTCATCTTTGGTGAACTCACGCTGGCTCCTAGGGATTGTTGCTGCCTTTTCTGTGAGTCCTCACACTTAGGAATTTGCCAGGGATTGTTATCAGACTTGCCAGCCTGTTGTTACTGGCATTTAATGTTTTGTTTTGTTCAAATAATCAGGACATGGGCTGACTCTCAATAGTCCGGCATTTCTTCACTCTACAATCCCTCAAAACGCCTGCTGGGGCTCTGTACTTGAACCTGAGGCTCTTGTCAAGGAACAATGTGTCTAGAGATCTGAGCCTCCTGAGAGACCAGAGCCACTCTGGCTTTACACAGGTTAGGTCCAATTTTCTCTCTTACCTCCCCTCCCCTTCCCTCCCCCTCCTTCCCTCCCTCCCTCCCTTCCTCTCTTTCTTTTCTTTTCTTCATTGTTTCTCCTTTCTTTCTCTATCTTCCTTCCTTCCTTCCTTCCTTTCTTTTTCTCCCTCTCCCCCACTTTTTATTTCTTGAAATAAAAATGTTTAGATTTTTTCCAATATAATATCATAAAGACATATTCTTTGTTAGAACATTAGGACAATATCCACCTCCAAGACATCACCCGGTTTACAACTTAGTGTACTCCCTTCCCATTTTCCAGACATAGTCTGTTTTAGTTAATTGTAAATATATGATAATATAGTTCAAATATATCTTATAAATATTCTGAAATGTATGACAGTTTTTCTAATGTAAAGGTAATACGTGAAAGAGTAGAACATACTCATAATAGAAAACGTGGACTGTTGCAAGCAGGTTTGAGTCCTATTATTTTGTTTTTTACTTAACGTGTGTCAGCATGCATTTTCCAGGATTTTACAAACTCTGGAGGGGCTTTGATGACTTTGTAAGAGTCCATAGGTTAGATGCTCCTTAGGTGCTTAAACAGTCTACCCCGTCCTCCTTCAACTCGTTTTCAGTTTTTCATTAAACACCGCTGAACTGAACATCTTTGCACACACACCCGTTTCTCCATTTCTGATTACTTTCTTTGCACAGAATTCTAGGAATGGGTCAATTCTCTCTTAACTGTGTTTGTCAGACCTTTGGGGTCTGAATATCCTCCTCTATGATAGGAGCAAAATAGAAAGTTGAGATGTTCTGCTTTCTCCCTACCAACCAGTCCCATCACACAATCTGCTCTGGGTGGCAGATTTTTTTTTTTTTTTTTTTTTGCAGTACGCGGGCCTCTCACTGTTGTGGTCTCTCCCGTTGCGGAGCACAGGCTCCGGATGTGCAGGCTCAGTGGCCATGGCTCACGGACCCAGCCGCTCCGCGGCATGTGGGATCTTCCCGGACCGGGGCACGAACCCGTGTCCCCTGCATCGGCAGGCGGACTCACAACCACTGCGCCACCAGGGAAGCCCTGGGTGGCAGATTCTTCTCGCTTCCGGTGAAGCTCAGAGCCCTTTGGGTTGTGGGTAATATATTTTACATGTTTTCAAGCTTCCCGACTGGAGTCTTGCCTCGTCCTACTGTTTTTATCCTCTACGAAGACCAGTTTAAATATTAAATAGGTCTTGTGAAGGCAGACTCCATCCTTTTCCTGTTAATTGCCAAAATTCTTTTGCCAGAGGAATTTCAAATGAAATTTTCAAAGGATAACAAAAATCTCACAGAGGTTTCCAGAGAAGGCTTGAGGAGATGAAAAATAATTGGAGGCCTTTCTAGCTCTGGATTTTATCACCTTAGGGTAAGCGTATGCCTTTCTGTGATTCCACCTCCCTCAAGGCCGACACCTCTGACAGCTAGGCTAGGCCCCGCCCTTGGCAACTCCATCGAGAAAGGGCTGAAATTTTACTCTCTGTTCCTACAAGGTTGGCTTTTTTAAATTCTGCATATGTGATATCACACAGTATTTGTCTTTCTCTGTCTGACTTGTTTCACTTAGCATAATGCCTTCAAGATCCATCCATGTTGTTGCAAATGGTAGGATTTCCTTCTTTCTTATGTCTGAATATTATATGTGTGTGTGTGTATATATATATATATCTCCATATATATAATATATGTATCTCACATCTTCTTTATCAGGCGTTGGTGGAAATGGGGACACGTTGGTCAGAGAGCATAAACTTTCAGTTAGAAGATGAATAAGTTCTGGGGATCTAACGTACAACATGGTGATTATAGTTAACAATATTGTACTATATACTTGGAAGCTGCTAAGAGAGTAGACCTTAAATGTTCTCACCACAAAAGAAAAATCTTAATTATGTGACATGATGGAAGTGTTAGCCAGCACTACGGCGGTAATCATACCGCCATATACAAGTGTATCAAATCAACACATTGTACACCTTAAAATTACACAATGTTATATGTCAATTGTATCTCAATAAAGCTGGGAGGAAAAGAAGGGGCTGAAATTATTTGCTCTTCAGCTTTAGGATAGAATCATAGGATTGCGAAGAGTGTGAGGAGAACCCTCCTGGCGGAGCTGATCCAGACACCTTGGCGATGGGGAAGACGCAGCTCAGCTGGGGAGTGTGTGGGCAGGAGTGGGGCAAGAGTTCTGTCCACAGGCCAGGGCAACCTGTCCCGATTGAGCTGGGCTCCCCTGGTGCCGACCACCACTGGGACATTGCCTGTGTCATCCACAGCCAGATTTTGGGCTCTGCCTGCCAGACTCTTCTCCCTCCGGAGGCACCTACACCTGGATTCGTCCTTCCTGCACCACATCCCTCCACAGGTCAGGTCTAGTTCTTCCCTCCCAAGGGTCTAAGCTCTGCTTCTGTTAGCTGGGCCAGGCTCAAATGTTCTAAGAAAAGACATGTCCTACACTTCCACGTATGAGGAGTGGGGGTGACGGGGTGGGAGGAGATTGGTTGGGAAGAAGGGTTTTGAGGAGCCTTGAGTCAATGATTTGGAAAACTAGGGAGTCATCCAGGTCTCAGGACATAGGTCAGTGAACACGTTAGCAAGGAGGGGACTCTCACCACATAAGGCATCTTGGTGTAGTGGAAAAAGTCCCCAGAGAAGGAACCAAAACATCTGGGGTGTTAGTGTCGGCCCTGAGCTCAGCAGCTGTGTGAGCTGAGGCAAGTCACAGGAAAAGACACCGGGCCTAGACATGTGGTCCTCAGTCTCTTAGAGGCTCAAGACTCCCAGTGATCACTCCTCGTATTTCTATTATCCGTTGCTCGAGAAGAAATGACTATGACTTTGGGAAAGTTGCAGGTGTGGGCTTTGCTGGAGAGCTGTCACTTATGTCAACCTCTTGGAAGTATCTAAAGGGAAGACTCAGGGTCCTGGGTCTGAGGGGACTCTAGAAAGCCTCTCTTCTCCTGCTTCTTCCCATTCTCCCCCAAAGACTGTAAGAAAAAGAATAAGAGGATGGGGGTGGGCATGAGGGGAGAGGGGATGGGGGATGAGAAGATGAGGGGATGGGGGATGGAGGTGATGAGGGGATGGGGGATGGAGGTGATGAGGGGGTGGGGGATGGAGGTGATGAGGGGATGGGGGATGGAGGTGATGAGGATGCAGATGAGGACGAAGGGTTGGAATGAGGAGCTTGGCTATGTACGTGGTGGGGTGGTGTTGCCTGTCCTCTTTACTCTCCTCCTTTTTTCCCCACCCTTATGTATGGGGTAGGTTGTTTTTGATACAATCCATCAAAGTAATGCTATGCAAGGTGGTCAGTGTTGGCCCAGAAAGGTGGTTGTCTTGTAGCTGCTCCCCTCTAAGAACATGAGGGTCCCCCAGCCTCTCCCACTCCCATGGGATTCAGGAGAACATCTCCCCAGCTTCAACCTCAAGGAGCAAAGACCACATGTAGCTGGTTTCCTAGGGGAAGGCAGAGGGAAGAAAGGAAAGAGGGAAGGGAGAAGTAGCAGACTCTCAGGCCCCCATGTGAGGCTCCCCCCAGGCCCCCGGGCTCAGGAAGGAGACCGTGGCACCCTCCCATGGACTCTCAGTGTGTTCGTAGATCAGTTACCAGCGAGACCGAGTTCTTCCTGGCTGTGCCTGGGTGTCCAGATGGCTCCCAGATGGGACAGGGGGACAGCATTCCCTTGGAAAATGGAGAAGTAGGGAAGGCCAACAGGTCTCGGTGGGGCTGCAGTGTAGGGAAGACTCAGGAAGAGGGGCAGATGAAAGGGAAGGGAGGACACAGACAGAGGTCTATAGCAGAACAGGGGTGGAAAACCCTTGACCGTGAGGATGGCCAAGAATGGGGTGGTGGGTGGGAAGCCACAGGTCCCACCTGGATTGTCACCTAGGTTCTGCCAGTCACCGTCTACATGACTTCAGACACATCCTTCTTCTCTCCCAGCCTCAGTTTCCTCACTTATGAAATGAGGAGACACAGAGATGAGGAAGGCGGCCCTACCAATCCACAAGGCTCCCTTCCACCCTTGGGGTCTCCCATGCCTGGCGGTCCCCTCTCTGCATGGCCTCTGGGCACAGCCCCCAAGCCTCACCAGACCAGCAGGGGCAGCCTTGGGACCAGCACCTCATTTCCTCGATGTAACTACCCATTTCACGGAGCCGCTCTCTACCAAGCTGGGGCTCTGGCAGCTTTATTATAAGTTTATTACATGCTAATTCAAGCAAATAAATTTGCCCCAGCTGTGAAGCAGAAGAGATTAATAACCTCAAAGATTACTTTGCTGCTTTGATGAGTTTCTTGAGCAGAGTATATTTAGGAAGAGCAACTAGATTAGTCAAAACCCCCTTTTATTAGTAGTGACACTGTGCAAACGACTTTATATGACTGGAATACCAACTACTTAACTCCCTGACCTTCGTATTCAAATAAACACATCTTATTATAGCAACACGCGTCCGCACATGGTGGCAACTGCTGGCCGAGGACCCTGCACTGGGAGCTGACACGCAGACTTCATTTGGGCAGGGGGACAGCCTCCAGGTAGATATCTCCCTTTCCCTGTCTTCACCCTTGGACTGGCTCGGGGACACAGGGAATGCTCTGGGTGTCCCAGGGCTTAGAAGAATCAGTTCTCAGATGAGTGGAAATGATTTGCCCAAAGTCACAGTGAATTAGCCACGTGGGCTCTACAGCTCTGCCACCTGGATCTCCACTCCAAAATCAGTTTTGCAGCAAGAGGCTGGGTTGGCCTCTGGTGGAAACTGTGAAGGTGACCAAATAAATTCCAGGGACACTCTGACCCCTCCCTGCTACCCAGGTATATGGGGTCTTTATTTGACTCCCTCTTAGCCCTCTTCCTCCATGAAGCCTTATGATGCTCGGGAATCTCACCTCCCCAGGTTCAGAGAACAAAGGATAGAGGAGGCATTTAACCAGCGATGCTGGCATCTCCTTCTAGGGAAGGGAAAGAGTGACCCTTATGTTGATCCCCAGCTGCCCAACAAACCCAGCACAAGGTCCCATCCCTGAATTCCAGTGAGCCCATGAAGGAGGCACTACCCTTGGGTTTTTCTAGATGAAGACACCAGAGAGTTTAAGCCACTTGCCCTGAAAGGCCCTTCCCCAACTTGTCTACTTGGAAAATACCCACTGGTCTTTCCCGATTCAACACACATGTCACCTCCTTGGTGAAACGTCCTTGTCCACTCCTCCCTCCACCTTGTCTCCAGCAGCTCTGATTGCAATGGATGGTGCCGACTTGCTTCTGATTTGTCTCTGTTATTTGATTGCCTCTTGAGAGCAAGCACTGGGTCTCTATCTTCATGTCCTGCAGTCCTGGCAGAGGGCCTGGTTGGTACCAAGTGCTCAACCAATATTGACAAAGACTTGAAATTGCTCTGGATAATCTCGGTCCTACGGGTACTCTATGCAACGCCATCTGTCCCATGTCTGACCCTGACTGGCAATTTGGAAAAGAAATAGCAGTAGTTCCCTGATACTATTCAACAAAAATTGTAGGTGTAAAAGAAAAAAAACATAATATAGAAAAGGACTACAGAAAAAAAGGTGAACGTGTATCTCAAGTACAGAAACAAAGGCAGAATTCATAAAAGATAGATTTGACTATGGAAAACTTCAGATTTTTTCCATAGGCAAAGTGTAGGTTCCTTTTCCATATTGTGTCTGCCTGTATGCCTGGCTAGCCACTTGGTTTCATCCCAAACTTTAAACAGTATTATCAGGGTGAAAAATTTGCTGGCAGTAATGCTTGGATTATATGATGTCTTATTATTTGGAGGATGTAGCAGGGACAGGTCCCCCGGTATTGCAATCTGTACTTCTTTCCTTGGTAATGGAACTCCAAAATTTTCAGCAAAATATTACATCCCCCAGTTTTCCATGCAGCTAAGTGTTCCGTGGGATATAAATGGAAATTGTGTGTGCAACCTCCAGGTCCTGCCCTTGATGAGAAGTGGCTTCCTCTCCCCCTTTCCCCTTCTTGCTGGCTGGCACGAGACAGGCTCTGGGCAGCCATCCGGATCGCAAGATGGGAGCCATGTGTGGAGGGTTCTGGAGCAACAAGGTGAAAGGAGCACCACGGAGCCATCACATCAGCCCGAGAGCTTACTGGAACTGTTAAGTGCTATTTCAGGCAATAATGCATCAAGTCTCTATTCTAATTATAGAACACTTTCATATGAATAACTGAGAATTGGCCAGTCTTGATATCACAGAACCTCAAGATTCTGGTGCCTACACTACTCTGAGCATGTTTAGGAGCCTCTCTAATTTTATTTTATTTATTTATTTATTTATTTTGCAGTACGCGGGCCTCTCACTGTTGTGGCCTCTCCCGTTGCGGAGCACAGGCTCCGGATGCTCAGGCCCAGCGGCCACGGCTCACAGGCCCAGCCACTCCGCGGCATGTGGGAACTTCCCTGACCGGGGCACGCCTCCGCAAGCGGACTCTCAACCACTGCACCACCAGGGAAGCCCTCTAATTTTAATTGATTGGAAGTTAAAGATTTTTTTAGGATAACTTGTTTTGTGAATGTGGCTCTGGAACCTTGTAAATATTTTTTACAACTATAAAAAATTTTTTAAACTAATCCATGGAAATTGGAAAAAAAGCAATCTATTTATATTATTTTTTAAGGTTATTTTCCATTATTGGTTATTATGAGATATTGAATATTGTTCCCTGTTTTATACAGTAAATCCTTGTTGCTTATCTATTTTATAAATAGTAGTGTGTATCCATTAATCCCAAATTTCTAATTTATCCCTCCCCCTTTTCCCTTCTGGTAGCCATAAGTTTGTTTTTTATGTCTGTGAGTCTGCTTTTGTTTTGTAAACAGATTCATTTGTATTATGTTTTAGATTCTACATATGATATCATATACTATTTGTCTTTGCCTGACTTACTTCATTTAGTATGATATTCTATAGGTCCATCCGTGCTGCTGCAAATGGCAATATTTCGTTCTTTTTTATGGCCGAGTAATATTCCATTATAGATATATACCACATCTTCCTTACCCATTTATCTGTTGATGGACACTTAGGTTCCCCAAAAAAGCAATCTAAATTGTGAGAACAGAATGAAAGAAAGGAAACTGTGTATTGATTTGGTATGGTAGCATAATTACAAAGAGAGGAACTATGTCAAGTGATTTAAGGACAAATTAATCTGATTATCATCCCAGGGTGGGGGTGTATCCTAGCAAAAATAACTGCAAAAAGTTCTTAAGTTGTTTATCAATATATATTTTACTGATTGATAGTGATGGTATCTTCATCTGAGACTGTTGGGTGTATATCGTGAGATAAGAAAGTGAGTAATTATGCTGATTTTGTTGGGAATTGGGATGTTCAGTGTGAAAGAAAGGATTATACTATCTAAGACTGATAAGGCTAAATAAAAGCCCTGTAATCCTGAATCTGGACTGGACAAATATGAATTTAGGAAGTATGTCGTTATTTTCTAACCATGTCTGTGCTCTGTCCATTTTCTATCCATCACAAGGGCCTGGGAAAAACAGCCAACCCAGTAGCAGTGAACATCCCTACAGACCAGATTATGGCCTCTAAATAGTATTGCCCCCCAAATGGGGATCCAGGCATTTTGGAGAAATGACAGAGTCTAGTTCTGGGGCACAAAATGTACAAGATGAATCTGGAACATCTTGTCACTTCAAAATTACTAAGTAGTAGCAATTTGAAGAGGCTCCTCCTTGCCAAAGATGGGACAATGTGATCATCAGTAAAAATAACAAGCGCAATGAATCGGAGCTTTATCATATTTGGTCCTACGGGCACTATGCAATGCCACCTGTCCCACATCTGACCCTACTGATCGGCAATTTGAAAACAATTAAGATACATTTCAATCCATGAGTTCAGAATAAAATCTAAAAAGAAAAGAAAAAAGAAAACCCACTCATTGATTACTCTTGGAAGATGTTAGGGAACCTATTAATTTTTTTGAAAACTGGCAAATAAAGAGAAAGAATCAAGCGTTTACCTCCCTTTCCTGTATGAGTCACAGGGTAAACTTACGGTTGATGAGGGGGAAGGATAAAATAGGAACTTGGGATTAACATACACACACTACTATATATAAAATAGGTAACCGAAAGGGATCTACTGTATAGCACAAGGAATGCTACACAATATTCTGTAATAACCTATATGGGAAAAGAATCTGAAAAAGCATGAATATATGTATATTTATAACTGAATCACTTTGCTGTACACCTGAAACTAACAAAGCATTGTAAATCAACTATACTCCAATAAAATTTAAAAAAATATGTTGTTGATGAGAAGTATCTCTTCATATGAGGAGTGAGAAATAGAATTAAAATACTATCATTCTGCAACCCTAAATGAAATTATGGACAACCAGATATCATGTGCTACCTGATGAAACACTACCTATGAAGTTTTATTGCCAAAACACTGGACCTGAATTTTATCAGACCTCTAGATCTAACCATCCATTTCTTGTGAAGGAGGAGGAAAAACATATTGAAGGACACTGTGGGGATGCAATCAGCGAACTCCCAGCTGCGAAAACCCTATAGAACCAGGAACCCAATATTTTCAATAAGCAAGGTAGGTGCTTGTGTGGGGGTAGGGTGGTGGGCAGGGCCTTGGCATTGGTGACATCAGTCCAGCCCAGGTGTCAGAGACTGAGCAGGTAAGAATGGTGTACCTGTGGGGGGTATCAGAGGCCAAGCAGGGTGAAGGGAGCCTCTCTGGTGAGTTGGTGACTGGTGGGTTTTCAGAGCCTGGGTGGGAGTGGGAGGCGGCAACAGCAACAGCCCAGCAGGGGTGTCAGAGCCGAATCAGGGTGAGGAGAGTGTCCTCATGGCTGGGGCATCGCGGGAGCAGTGGGAGGTGGGAGTGTGGAGTGTGGTAAGAGGTGTTGGAGCCCCAGGGGGCTGAAGAGGGCATCTACATGGTGGGGGAGGGACAGCAGGGGCCTCATGGGGGCTTTGAAAGCCAAAGCAGGGTAAGGAGAATGCCCGTGGTGGGGGTGAGGTGGGGCGGTGATCACTGAAGTGATAGGAGATTGGTTACACACATGCATCCATTCAATAAGTAAATGTGTCCAGAATAATGGGAACCAGGTACCCTCACTGTCAGAGTGAGAAATATGGAAATACGGAAGACAGGACAACGGGAATTAACTGGATTGGAATTAGAGGTGTTAGTGTGAATTCACGTTTTTCAATACATGGCTAGATAAATATGGATATAAATATAGATGTAAAAGGGTGTATGAATGTGTATAAATGCATATGCCTGTGAGTGTATTTGTGTGTGTGTGTGTGTACTTTAGCTTTGTCTATTGAGAGCGCCTAAGAGAAGCAATATTCTGATACCACTGAGCACACCTAGTGCTCATATCCTGATTTGTAAATACCAGCCTCCACTCAAAAGAGCCAGAGCTCTGGAGAAATAGATGATTCTCGGGCCGGGGCAAGAGACAGTATAAGATGATCTTAGAATACCTTGTGCTAGAAAACAAGAAAGTGCTCAAAAACCAATGAGGACATGTCAAAAGGTGCAGAAGCCAACTTGAGGGGCTTCTGCTGGGACTCAAATCAGGGAAAATTTGAGTATAAAAGTATAAATAATAACGAATTATAACCTTTAGATAAGAATCCCTGAATCTATACCGATATAAATAAATTTCCTGTAGAGTAGAATACCAACTAATAAATATAGAAGGAGAGATGGGATTAGAAAATCACCATTTGGCTACCTTCATAGTGACAATTAACTCAGCCAAGAAGCATTAGCTGATGCCAAACTGAGTGAGTGAAAGTTTGATGTGGAATGGATATGCACATAGTCTCAAAGTACCTCCCACCCCAAATAGTTAATTACAAAGAAAAAAGAGTAAGTTTACGGACTTCCCTGGTGGTCCAGTGGGTAAGTCTCCGTGCTCCCAGTGCTGGGGACCCGGGTTCGATCCCTGGTCAGGGAATTAGATCCCTCATGCATGCCGCAACTAAGAGTTTGCATGCCACAACTTAAGATCCTGTGTGCCACAACTAAGACCCAGTGCAGCTAAAAATAAATAAGTAAATATATATATATATAAAAAAGAGTAAGTTTACTGTGGAATAACATGGCAATCCCAACCCAATCAATTGATCAAAGCTTGTATTTGTCCTGGTAACAGGACAAATAGAAATTGTGTGCCACCTGATAGAATACACTAGAAAACATAGTGCTACTTAACGTGAAATTCTTAAAAGGCATCACCTAAAACCAATCATGAAGAAACGTCGGAAAACCCAAATTGAGGGACTCTGAAAAATAACTTGCCCATAATCTTTGAAAGTGTCAAAGTTATGATGGAGACCAGCGAAACATGACACAGGCAATGCGTGATTCTAGATTCATCTTTTGCAATAAAGGACATTATTGGTAAAACTTGGATTGTCTGGTAGAAATGAATTGATGTTAATCTCCTAATTCAATGGTTGTATGGGATTATGTAGGAGAGTGTCATTGTGGCAGGAAATATGTGCTACAGTACTGTGTGTATGTGTGTATAAGAACGGGGGGTTGCTAGTGGTGACGGGACATGATGTCAGCCACTCATTCTCATGTGGTTAAAGGGAAAAAGTTCTTCGTACTATTCTTGCAAAATATTTTTGTGAGTTTGAAATTATTTTAAGGGTAAAAAAATATCTTTAGCGTTCAAAAAAAGAAAGCTGTTCATAATAGCTCAAAAGTGGAAACAACCCAGATGTCCATCATCGGATGAGTGGATAAAATAAAATGTGGTGTATCCATACAATGGAATATCATTTGGCAATAAAAACGAAAGAAGTACTGACACGATTATAGCATGAATGGACTTGGAAAACATTATGCTAAGTGGAAGAAGCCAGTCACAAAAGACCATATATTGTATGATTCGGTTTATAGGAAATGTCCGGAATAGACAAATATATAGAGACACAAAATAGATTAGTGGTAGCCAGGGGATGGAGGGAGGGGGTAGGTGGGAGTGACTGCTAATAGGTGTGAGGTCTCTTTTGGAGGTGATGAAAATGTTCTAAAATTGATCATGGTGATCATTACACAACTCTGTGAAGATGCTGAAAAACCATCGAATTATATGCTTTAAATTAAATGGGTGAATTGGATGGTGTATGAATTATGTCTCAATAAAACTGTTACCCCCCAAAAGGGGAAAAAAGCAAACTGCATAGGCATGATTTACCAATATATAAATTCCAGTGTAATCTTAATCTGGTGAGATTTGTTTGGGAAAAAATATGAACCTTCTACCAAATTCAGTTCAATTCAGCATGTATTTGTGGCGCATCTACTGAACAATTGAGTGTTTTTTTGGATGTATTTAATTATTTAAAGAATTTATTTATTTGGCCGTGCTGCGAGGCATGTGGGATCTTAGTTTCCTGACCAGGGATCGAACCCGTGCCCCATGCAGTGGGAGCAAGGAGTCTTAACCACTGGACCTCCAGGGACGTCCCAAGTAGAGTTTTAAAAAGGTATCGGTAGAAAGTGGCCAGGCTCTGTGCTGGAGCCTGAGACTCAGAAATAGAAGACACATGCCATCAATGCCTTCCCAGAGCTCAGACAGGTCAGCCATTCCACTGTCGTTGGCTCACTGTTGTCGCAGAAGGGAGCACAGGGGCTGCGGGAACCCAGGAGAGGGGCACTCCATCCATTCCTCCTAGAAGGCTTCCCGGAGGCCAGCACTTAGAGCTGAGTGGAGAAAGGGCTGAGGAGGGGTGAGTCAGGTGGAAGAGGACACTGCAGAGAGAGGATATTGCGGGCAGAGGGAGCAACCTGAGCCGCAGGACGCAGACCAGGCCCTGCACTGGGTGATTGGGAAAGTGTAAGGAGTTAGCTGGGAGGAGTGGGCAGATGGGCAGGTGGGCAGAATGGAGGCCATTAGGTGCCACGGTAAAGGGAGGCCCTGAGTGGACAGAATCCCTTGTGGGCAGAATGACAACGTTAGAGGTCATTCACAGCTTCTAGAAGGCTAACGGGAGCAGGGGATTAAGAGACAATAGTCAGTGCCCATCAGAGCAGAGGATCAGGCCACTTTCCCCTAGACTGCCTGTCCCTCTATGGGTTAACTGGCCCCCTGCTGGGCTTCCAGGCTGTAAGGCTTCTCTGTCACTATGGATCAATTGGTCTCGCCATCGGTTCCCTGGAGCCTGGCTGTCACTTGATTCCCCTGGAAGCCAGCTGCTGTGCGCGGGGCGGGGAGGGAGAGCAGGGCTGCAGGGATGGATCTCCTTCCTGCGGAGCTCACGTCCGCTTCATGCGCCAGATGGAGGTGCCAGCTCCCCGCCCCCCACCTTGAACAAAAGACAGGCTCCGAGGCCAAGTTGGCTCACCTTGGAGGCCCCTGGGAGGGGGGAGGGGGAGAGGCAAATAAAGGAGCCCTTTGATTCCTTGCAGGAGCCCAGCTCAAAGGGTCCCGGGTCAGGAGTTGGGGTGGAGGAGAGGGTGCAGTGGGGCAGGAAGAGTTTGTTTCCATTCACTGGAAGGTTCTGAAAACTATTAACACCAAAGCCCGTGGGCTATAGAAAAGCCTACCCTAGTTCTGATATAGCTGGTGGCATGATTTCCATTTCACAGAAGGAGCAGCTGAGGGGGTGCTGGGAGGTTAAGTAATTTGCCCAAGGTCACAAAACTGGCTTTAGACCCAGGAGTGGCTGGTTCTAAAGCCCACATGGTACAGGATATAGGACAGGACAGTTTCAAAGATTCTCCCAACTGTGCAGAAACAACAGAGGGTCGCAGGCACGAAAGCCATCAGAGGGCCTTGAAGGCGGCGGGAGATGCTTCAGAGCAGCGGGCCTGAGCTCCATATCTACGAGTGGGCTAAACGGCCAGATGGTCCATCCATCCACCCACTCCACAGATTTTGCCTAGGGCCTACCACGTGTTGTGAACTGTTCCCAGCAGGGCTGCACCCTTGCCGGTTTCCAGGTGTTGGGACACAAACTCAAATAAGTTGTGGAACTTGCCTGGAGGCTGGGAGGGAAACGGATGTGTAACCTACATGCAGGGGTAGAAATGAGCACTGCCCTCAATGAGAGGACACCAGAGGGTGGCGGTGGGCAGGCCTTGCAGTGAGGCAGGCATTGCCTTGCGGAATTTACTCCCCTCCTGGTCTCGCAGGGCTGCACACCTGGCGTCGCCAGCACCCTGAACGGACCTTTCTCTGCTCACACGAGCACTCAAATGGAGGGACAGTTCCAGAGGGTCAGCCCATTGACATCATCCAGGACTACCTGGGAGGCCAGATTATAACCAGAAGGTTGCTTGGCGCTTGTTCCATCAGAGCAAGGCGGTCTGGTGGAAGCAAATTGTTTAACTGTGACAACTAAGAGAGGTTGGCGCGCCTGTCTCTCTGCAGGATGAGAATCCTAGAAATCCGTGGGCTCAGAGCCCTGCATCTGCTGCCACCTTGCAGATGTCCTGCCCGTGGCTGCAACGCTTGAAGTCTATAGCGTAAGACTTCCTCTCCCCACGAGATGAACTGTGGCCCCGAGACTCTCTTTGGGTCTCTACTTTCATGGCTAAATGATGCGTCTCTCTGCCCACCTCCCATTTCTAGTTGAACTCCTCCAGAGAGATCTTGATTCCCTCATTTGCCAGGAAGGCCTTACAGTAACTCATCTTCATAGCCCCATAACCATCTCATCGAATGACCAGTTCACCAAACTTACTGAATTTACCCATTTATACACATCCTTTGCTTCTTTTAGATATGGTCCTTACTGCAATTTTTGGTGAAATTTGTTCCACACCTAGGCTACCCCCCTTATATAAAAATTTGCCTCCTTTAGCCTGAAAGAACGTCTTCAAATAATACAATTATGTACATATAAGCCTTCAAAAACCTTCAATAAAATGCTCAATTTATAAAGGAGAAATGTAAGGTAAGTGATTTATAATAAATAATGTATTTTTATATGGAAACATTTGGGAATGACTATGGCAGAGGATGTAATGAAGTCGTCAAATGCTCTGACACGAGCAGTCACCGTGAATGTGACGCTGTAAGTGCAGACTGACTGAGGGCCGTGGCCATCGATGACTTGATTCTCTGAATTGGTGAATCACTTGGTAAAGTTCTGAATGAAGCAAAGCTTGCTCTCCTCTGCGTGGTAGTGGCCTTCCTGCCAAAGTGGTGTATTGAAATTGTGCAAAACATACTTTGAGCTGATTGTCAAACAAAAGTAGATGAAAGACCCTGATAATTATAGATTGGTTTCTCATTTACATGGATATCCTGGTGGACCCTTCGAGGCCACACCCACATCGTGTGGGACCCAGGATAAGTCATCCGCATGCGGGATTGTCCTACACATCGTGGCATCCACAGCTCTGGCCCTGTTCTCTATGTGTCAGCAGTGCCCTCCCAACGTTGTGACCACCAAGATATCCCACAGATTTCCCAAATGCCAACACCGAGAACCTCTTGGAGGGCACGGGTGGGGGGCAGTAAATGTTTGAGGGGCAGTGGCACAGTCAGGCTTGTAGTGTTGCAGGGTATAGCCCCTCTGGTAGCTATTGAGGGGTGGGTGAGACAGGGGAGGACACCGGTGGCTACTGCAGTAGCACGGGTGAGAGGTCGGCATGGGGAGGGCATCGGGGGCAGGTCTCCTATCTGCAGCAGAGACTGGCACACACTGTGGGCCCTAAAGTCCTCCAACACGCGCTCAGACCACGGATAGGTGTTAGGGTTAGGGGCAGGGGTAGGATTTGGGCTCTGGTAAAGAAAGACATTCACTTTGGCTTGCAATCCCCAGAGCTGGGTCCACTGGGTCCTTTGGTAATGGAGCCCTTAGCTGTCACCTGCCCCCAGATCCCCACACGGGCTGCCTTACAGCTCTAGCCCCAGCTTGGATACACAGTCTCGCTTCCCAGGCCTGGCTCCTGGGGAGGAAAAAGGATGCCAAACGGAGGTAAATGCAGCTGCCCTTACGACTCAGGCCCGGAGCAATTCATTTCTTAGTCCTTAGGGCGGCGGGAGCTGCCCCATCATCCTGCACCTGCCCCAACAATGGAGCACCTTCATTTCCTCCCGTGTCTGGATTAGTGAGAGGTGAGGGCAGAGGTGATGAGCTCAAGTAGCTCTCGGGCTGAATTCCCAGGCTGGCCCTGCACCATCTGTGTGACCCTGTTGCTGGGCATCCCCTCTGGGGGCACGAAGAGGAGGGTCTCTGGCCCTAAATGGTACAGCTTTAAAGCCCTGGAAAAGCCAGACCTTCTCGCTCCTGAATTCCTGCCCCTATTTCCACTCGGAGGATGTATTCAAGGAAATATCTACAGTCAAAACTTATCAAAAGGCAATTTAAATCTTTCCAGAAGTGTTTCAAGAAATTCCAAGTGACGATTCTATTTAAATTTTCAAGAGAGAGAGAGAAAGCGTGCATGGCGGGCTTCTTAGATCTTATAGCAACCAAACGAGGGAGGTGCTGTTGTCCCATTTCTTACACACACACGCAAACACGCGCACATGCATGCACACACCTCACAATCACAATCATGGCTCTCTCCTTTCTCCGAAATAAATTTATTTTATTTATTTATTTTTGGCTGTGTTGGGTTTTCATTGCTGCCTTCTGGCTTTTCTCTAGTTGTGGCGAGCGGGGGCTACTCTTCGTTGCGGTGCGCGGGCTTCTCATTGCGGTGGCTTCTCTTGTTGTGGGGTACGGGCTCTAGGCACGCAGGCTCAGTGGTTGTGGTGCACGGGCTTAGTTGCTCCACGGCATGGGAGATCTTTCCAGACCAGGGCTCGAACCCGTGTCCCCTGCATTGGCACGTGGATTCTTAACCACTAAGCCATCAGGGAAGCCCTCCTTTCTCCTTCTAAACCCAGCTCTTGTGGGCTCTGGTCTTTCTCCTCCCCTCACCTTACACATCTGTTCATTTTTCTTTTATCTGTTGAAGGGGATCCTGTCTTGGGCTCTCGGTCCTTTCTTGGGCAGGACAGTTTTCCCCTCACTCGTAATCTGCACAACTGAGACCTAAACTGGCAAAGACCTAATGTTCCTGGGCTGGTGTGGGAGAGGGCAGGAGCTCGGGAGAAAGGCTGACTTTTCACAGTGTCACATGTTGACCGTGGCAGTGTCAACCTTAGCGGAGTTAGACTTCCTATGAGCCCACACTTCCACAGCCCCCCGACACACACAGTAATTCCTGCGCTCTCACAGAAATAGCCACATGCACTGTTTCCCATAATCCCCTTCACCTAATTCTTTTATGGGCACTTTCATACTCCTTCAGTATCAAGTTCTGATATTCATAGCCATGACTCTGATTAGTGCAAGACTTCAAAGCACCTTAAATTATGCTCGGGATAGTTTCAGCATTAAGTGTAGCTGAGCTAATTCAGATTCTCTGAAAATTGGCAATATGATAAATTGCAACCTTACACAAGCCAGAGTATTCAGATTAGACACACCTAAAAGCTCAGCAGAGCTAGGCCACTGTGACTAGGCTGTGAGTCCACAGGAACCCATAAACACACAGGTAGGAAGCAGAGCTGGAGTCCCAACCAGCCAAACGCTGTCACTACCCCGTAAATCTCCCGGATATTCAAACAGCCATTAACGTTTGCAGACGTTGTAAGTGATGCTCTCATAATCACTGCCATCTATCTGGGCTTGGCCATGGACAGGGTCATTTGGTTAATGCAAGATTCCATCTTCATTGGTCTGTAACTAGTTTTTAATCAGCGATGATTGCTGAGCTGGGATGCTGTGGGCCAGCTCGCCTGCTCTTTCCTCAGAGAGTGCCTGTCGATATGTCACAGCAATTAACCAGAGACCTGCGGGAGGGGTGGCGAGGGAAGCAGGAAAGCCAGGCCGCTTGGTGCAGCCACAAGCCTCTTCCTCTCCTCTTCCCTGATCCTCAGCCACCTTTGGAGGGTTGGTGGAGGGCATCGGCAGATGAGGGATGCCCCCAAAGAGGCATCTATTCCAGCTGTTGCTTTTGACTTGCCCAACAGTTTAATCTCCCAGGAGGTAGAGGAAATGGTGAGTGGTCTAGCCACCCTGTAATCAATTCTGACCATCAAAGAAAAATTGGCCGACTGGAAGTGATAAGAATCTTGGAGAAAGTGTCTTTATAATATTGTAGGCTGTAATAGCAGAGGCAGGGAAGGCTTAGCTTACTTCTAAGGGAAGGCAGAGTACAAAACATTCAGAAAATAATATATAATCATTTTTCCATATTACAATACCTTGAAAGGGAAGGTGATGTGGGAAGATGGGAAAGCTATTAAAAATGCACTTCTGGTTGGGCAATCTCAATGATCCTGATGAGGAAGACGTGGGGAATATCCCTCAAGATCCCAGTGATGGCTGAGCAAGTCTTCCCCAAAAGACCAAACACCACATTTTTAGCAGCAGTATATAGCAGCAATATAAAATGTACCCTTTATTTTACAGCAGTAGGTATATAGCTCCTTGCATTTTCTATCAGATTAATGAGTGTAACTTTTTTATTCCCCATTTTATTTGTGATTTTGAGCACGTTTTCATATGCTTCATATGTTGAGCCATTTGGTGGCTTGTCTGCAAATCACCTCTTCCTATCCTTTGCCCATTTATCTATTGGGTTACCTTTGTCTTGTCAATTCATAAGTGCTCTGTGTGTATTAACCTTTGTCCTCTACATTCATTACAAATGTTTTTTTCCCAAATCTGTCACTGGGCTATTTAAGTTTCTTTGTCATATGCAAAGTTTAAGTTTTTTTTAGTTTTAAAGGTTTTTATAATATATTTTCTTTTATGGCTTTTGGGCTTCTGATTTTAAGTTAAAAACTAGATTATGCATGAATGGTGTAGATTTTCTTGCAAGAATTTTTTTTTTAAGTTTTACATTTAAATCCTTAATCCATCTGGAATTTACTTTTATGAATAATGTATGTTGGAAGTCAACTTCTATTTTTCTCTCGTTGAAAAGCCAGTTATGGTTGTACTCTATATTAGGTAATCTACCCTTTTTCAACAGAATTAAACTACTCATTACATTTATCATACACTATTAAATTCTTCTATATACCAAGATCTATTTCTGGATTATTTATTCTGTTCCACTTATCTATCTGACTTTTTCTTTACCTTTGGCAACACTGAAGAGAATAAAGTGACTGAGGGTAAGCCTTGATATCTAGTAATACAGGTAACATTATTATCCTTTTTAATACTTTTCTTGCAATTTGGGAGTCATTTATTCTTTTATGTAACTTGAAGATTTATTTAAACAAGTTAAAAAATTCTGTGAGGGTTTTAGAATTGTGTTTTAAATACAGTATATATAAAATCTGGGAGCACTGAAGTTTTATAATTAGATCTCTCCACTTAAGAATGTGATCTTTCCATTTTTGTCAGATCTTGTTTTAATGCTTTTAATAATATTTTATAATTTGCTTATTTTAGATCGTATACTTTTAAAATATAGTTTATCCCTAAATATGTTTTCCTATTTCCAATACCAGATACTTATTACTGGATAGGAGTTCAACTGATTTTTGTATATTTATCTTCTATCCAGGTACCTTACCAAAGTTTTACACCAATTTCAGTAGCAATTTTTATGTTTGTTTTTTTTTTTTACTGGAATCTCTTCAATTTCTAGGAATATAGTCATATCTTTATCTTTTCCTCCTAACGTTTATATGATTTATTTTATTATCTTATTGCTTTCTCTAGAACCTCTAAGATAATATTAAATATTAATAGTGATAGCAGCTCCTCTACAAGGGTCATATTTTAATTGAAATTGGTTTTGTGTTTCACTGCTGAGGATAATTGCTGTTGGGTTTGGTAAATAGACTTTATTATGTTGTATGTAATTGCTTTCTGTTTCAACTTTTCAAGGTTTTATTAGTGATAGCTGTTGTATCTTCAAATACTCTGTGAGCATCTACTGTTATGATCATATTTTTTTTTCTCCTTTAGTGTGCCAATGTAACAGATCATGTTGATAGCTTTCCTGGTATTGAAATATCTTGCAACCTTGAAATAAATCCTACTTGGTCATACTATATTATACTCTTGACACATTGCTAGATTTTCTTTGCTAACATTGTATTTAGAATTTTTGCATCTGAGCTTGTAAGTCTGTAGATGTATTTTTGGTCTTATTTCTATACTGGGTTTTGACATCAAATCTATGTTAGGAAAGGAGAGCTTTCCATATTTTTAAAATCATCTTAAATAGTTTAAATAGCATTGGAATTATCAGTTAGATAAAACTCACTTGTAAACCCATTTGTATCCAGTCCATATTTCAATATTAGATCTTTAATTACTTTTTCAATATCTTTTGTGGTAATAAATTTATTTTGGCTTTCTATATCTCACCAGTTTCAGTAATTTATATTTTCTGGGAAATTTTCTAATTCCTCGAAATTTTTAGATTTGTTGCCATTAAGTATTCTTTTCTCTCCATTACTTGTGGTTGTCTCCTTTCTTGTTCCTTGTATTTTTGCTCTTTCCTCTCTTATTTAGGGTGATTTGTCTATTTTATTAGTGTTTGGAAAAATCCAACTTTTGGATTTATTTATTCCTTTGATGACTTTATTGTTTTCTACTTTACAGCTTTCAGCTTCTATCAGTTGCATCCTTCTAGTTTCTTAGGTGCTGTTTTGCAATTGCTATTGTTATACAATATTTGTATAACAAAAATTGTTATACAATTTTTCCACTGAAGGCATTTAAAGCTATGCATTTCCCTCTGAGTCATCTTTTGCTGTATGTTATAGGTTCATGTGTAATGTGTGCTTTTTGTTGCTTTCTAGACAGTTTGTATTTTTAAAAATTTTCCTCTTTGATCCAACAATGTACAGAATTGTTTCTTGATTACTGTGCAGTTATATTGGTTATAGCCACACTTTGTTTCTAATTTACTGGATTATGATAATGGAATGTAGACTACAAAATTACTACTTGTTTAAGTTAATTAACATTAGTATTAATATTAATAATTATTATTAACAATTAATTAAAAATAACAATAATTATTTTGGCCAAGTATTGGATTGATTTTTGTATATAGGGATATACAACAAAAAATGTACATTCTCTTTTTAAATATGCTATATAGGTCATCAGATTTTTTACTAATTGCGTTATTCAATTCCTCTATGTCTTTATTTTTGTCTATTAAAAATGTCTGGTTCTGAGAAAGGTGTACTAGAATCTCTATAATTATGGTTTAATTTTTATCAAGTTCTTTTTGCAATTCTGGTTTCTGATTTAATGTTTAGTGCTTCTGGTAATTGAGGCACAGAGTTTATCACCTCTGTATTCTTCCTGTTGTTGTTGTTTTTGTTTGTTTTCTTGGCCGCACTGTATGGCTTATGGGATCCTAGTTCCCCTACCAGGGATTGAACCTGGGCCCCTTGGCAGTGAAGACCTGAAGTCCTAACCACTGGACTGCCAGGGAATTCCCTATATTATTTTATTTTTTT
The DNA here is from genome assembly GCF_005190385.1 of Monodon monoceros. Taxonomy (NCBI): domain Eukaryota; kingdom Metazoa; phylum Chordata; class Mammalia; order Artiodactyla; family Monodontidae; genus Monodon; species Monodon monoceros. Next base: position 6,719,102 of record NW_021703786.1, on the reverse strand, counting down.
AAATAAATAAATAAATACATTTATTTATTTATTTATTGTTGGCTGCATTGGGTCTTTGTTGCTGTGCGTGGGCTTTCTCTAGTTGCAGTGAATGGGGGATACTCTTCCTTGCGGTGTGCAGGTTTCTCTTTGCAGTGGCTTCTCTTGTTTTGGAGCTCGGTCTCTAGGCGTGCAGGCTTCAGTAGTTGTGGCACATGGGCTCCGTAGTGGCTCATGGGCTCTAGAGCGCAGGCTTAGTAGTTGTGGCGCACGGGCTTAGTTGCTCCGCCGTATGTGGGATCTTCCCAGACCAGGGCTTGAACCCATGTCCCCTGCATTGGCAGGCAGATTCTTAACCACTGTGCCACCAGGGAAGTCCCCTTATATTCTTTTAATAGAGTTTTTTGTCATTACAGAATATTCTTTTGAGTGCTTTTAATGTTAATACCACTCTGATATTGACATTTCAATTCTTGCCCTTTTTTGTTTACATTTACCTGTTTTCTCTTTGCTACCCCTTTATTTTCAGCTTTTTTTGAATCATGTGAGTTTGTGTAACAACACACTACTGGATTTTGCTTTTCTAAACACATCCCTCTGTTTTGTAATGGTAGAAAATTCAACCCATTCTCATTTATTAGATAATGATGGATTCCCTGATCAAGTTCCTTACTTTGTTTATTTATTATGCTTGTATTTATCTTAACGCTGTTGTTTCTTTTTCCTTTTCCAAGTTTTTGCTGATTTATTTTCTATTCTGTATTTTTACTATTCTTCCCTGAAAGTTTGGTTTTCTCTGTGATCGATATTTTTCTGCCCCTTTTGGGGTACATTTCGTTGGCTCAGGTGGGCACTTAGAGGGCCCCCTCCTCCACCACCACCCCCCAACCAGGCACATTCAACACTGATACATTTGTTACTAGGCTTACACCCAGGGGCAGGATGTCCTGGGTTCTCAGTTCTGCCATTCAGCAATAGTATGACCATGGCCAAATTACCTACCCTCCTTGAACAGGAAAACATAAGACAGGCAGTGGTGCTCCTGTTCCCCCCACCACCTCCTTAGGCTTCTGGGCTATAGGTTTGGGCCTTACCTTTCTCAGAGCTGAACAATCAAGAGGAGGGGATGGAGAAAATGACCTTTTCCGTGTCTTCGGCCCCCACTCTTCTCAGAATTCTAGGAAGGAAATTCTCAGCTTCTCACTGGTCTTTCATTTCTGTGGGACAGCAGGGTTATACTTTCCTCTCCTGTCCTCAACGTAACAAAACACAGCAGAGTGCCCAGGCTTTGCCTGTGGACATACAAGAGGTGGGCCAGGAACCCAGTTCTCCTACCTCCAGCTTTAAATAAAGAGGGGAATCTTCCATCTTCTTCTCTCAGCCCTTTGAGTAGCAGAAATGCCCATATGATAAAGCTGGAATAATCAGGAGACAGGAAATTGGAAGAGGGACCCACAGAGTACATGCCCTGGGGAGTCTGGCTTTACCCAAGGTCTTGAGGAAGCAGCTGCAGGCCTATACTTCATCCCTTACAAACTGCCTTAAAAGCCAAGAAACCCTCTGGTTCAGATCATGCTTTGACTGCTACCACCAGGTCTTGGGACTTGCCCTCAAAGAACTGTGTCTCAATTCTTTTGTTTTCTCCCAACGATTTGATAGAGCAGGAAGGTGGGAAGTATCGTATACCATCTATTTCTACACCTTTAATTTTGTGATTCTACAAAAATTTTTTCCATTAGGCAGAACTTTGAACTCCTTGAGGGCAAAGGCCGGGCTCCTATACGCCTTCAATCCCGACTCAAGAGTCACGGAAGTTGGTTTGTTGCCTTCTCCTGCAGGCTGTTGATCACTAGCTGAGGCCAGCCACCCGGAAAGCCACTCACCTCCTTCTGCACACTGCCACCACCTGGGCCCTGCGACCTCACAGGACCATGGTGCTTATTTCCTGCTCACCCACGGGCTCTGAGGTACTCTCCGCCTGTTCTTCCACTGCAATACTCTCTTAACGCTTCATAAAAATAGTTGCACGATAGAAAAGAATATATATATATATATATATATATATATATATATATATCTGAGTCACTTTGCTGTACAGCAGAAACTAACATTGTAAATCAACTATACTTCAGCGAAATAAAAATAATCACCACACACACACACACACACACACACGAAAAAGTCCACAAGCTCCCTGGGGACAGGGAAAGGGCTTCTTCTCTGCTAGAGGCCCTGTGACCAGTGTCCTCACTGAGGGGTGAGAGGAGGGAGGTGTGACTGGTGACACCCTCCCCAAACCCATCAACAGCGGCCCCCCCCCCCCCCCCAGCCCTCCTCCACGTGTGAAAGAACACCAAACAACTCTGTTCAAAACAGTTTATTTTATTTTATTATTTTTTTGTCAGACAAACACATTGATTTCTGGACCACAGTAGAGGATGGAAACCTTTCACAAACTTATTTATTTGAAAATACAAATATAAAATTATACTTTCCACATCTGTGATGTGAGAGACTGCCATCCACATAGTAATTTTTTACAACAGGGCTTTAAGAAAGCCACACACAAAGACCTGAAAGATGCTTGAGATATATATATATAGATACATATATATGTATATATATAAAAAAAATACTCACTACCAAAGTTGTCATCAGTTTCATACTAAAGTATAAAAGTAAGGGTGAGGTCAGCCACAGTGCTAGGGAAAGTTTTATTTAGATACATTGATGTCCACATGAAACGCTTAGACTCGCATCCTATTACATATGGAATTCCGAGTTTACAATACACCATGAACGGCAGATTGGCTAGCCCACGCTACTCAAGAGGACACTCACAGATTCCACACAGGATGGTACAGTATGTACAGAATACAGTAGCAGAGAGCCTTCTGGAAGGCTCTGAAACTTCTGTCTCTCAGTCTCCATCCCCCTCCCCCCCGCACGCCCCTGCCTCCTGGAAACAAACTCTTGTCCGAGACAATACATTCTGATCATTTGATAGCCAAGCGTTTGGATTAAGGTTGCTTCCTCAGAGGGGTGGGTTCTACGTATATATTTTTGTTTTAGTTTACTTACTTTTTTTTTTTTTTTTTGGTTAAAAAAAAAAAAAGAAAGAAAAAGAAAACAAACATATACAGTAGTTAAAGTATTGCTTAACGCACAGCGTCTCCTTGTGTAGTGTTGGTGCCCAGGACCGGGCTGAGCTGACTTCTGCTTCTTTTCTGTTTGGAGCAGGGGGATGGGGGAAGCCTGCCAGCATCTCTCTTCCATGTGCTTGCCTGCATCTGTCCCTCTGCTCTCAACACCCCCCACCCTGCTTCAGCCTTCCTTGGCAGGTAGCCTGGCTTGTGAAGCACATTAGAGAAAGCAAAAAACTCTTCCCTGCCCCACCCAACCCCCCAGCCTCCCTCTGTCCCTGCGCGCCACTCCCAACTGATAAAGAGAAGTATGTTAGTGTTTCTTTTGTAAACAATTTCATATGCAATATAATACAGAAAGCATGGCTGACCTTCAATAAAAAAAATATAGTAAACTATATTGCTTTATTCTTGATTATGCTGCAGTGAGTGAATGGCAGAACGAAGCAGTGTGGTGGGGTGGTGGCTAAGTCCCTAGCCCTCGTTTGCACTAAAGATCAAAATAGGTTTTGCTTTTCTATTTGGAACCAAAAAAAGAAAAAAAAATTTTTTTTAAATCCCCAAATGAAAAGAGAACCAAAAAAAAAAAAAAAAAAAGCCCAAGAAACAAAACAAAATTGAAAACAAAAACTGAACACCTTTCAGGTCATTAGAACCAACAATTACCCAATGATTTTTATACTAGTCTAGCAAGATGTGTGTAACATTCACTGGCTGTGAATTGCTGTGCAGTGAAACATTAAATTGACAGCAATAGAGCCATGCTACCTTAAAGTCCAAGCTACGAGTTCAAATTAAGATGAAGGTTATGAAGGATAGGAACATAAAGGCCTGTTGGGACTTCGTTTGAATCAAGCTGATGAGCGACTGGGATAGAGAGCGAGGCTGTTTGGTTTTCCCAGTGGGTGTGAGGAAGGCCACAAGCCAGGTGGGTGGAAGCTCCTGGAGAGGAGACCTGGAACTTGGTCATCAACTCCACGTCCAGGTAGAACCAGGGATGGGTCCAGGAGCTTACGCAACTCACTCTCCTCTGCGTGGGAGGAGAGGAGTTTGGGGGCCCCAGGCAGATGGATCTAGAAGCCAGAAAGTCACCCGGTGGCTACTTTATGATTCCGGGGAAAAGCCATCAGCCAAGAGGGTTTCTCCCCCAGGGAAGGTGAAATGTGGTTCCCATGTTCGCCACTGAGCTTAATTGAAACAAAGACAAGGCTGAACGTCAGTGCTAAAATAATTTACAAAAATCTTCCAAAATGGACTTCTAGATGAGTGGGGGACTAACGTGAACCTTAACCTAGGTAGCCACATTAAAACATATCAGATTTCCACGAGATTTGTGCTATGGGCTACTGGGTCTCTTCAAAAGGTATTATAAACATCTAAAACATATTCACACAGATTATCAATTTCTTCTGAGCATTCTTAAAAAAATATTTTTTCTCTTAGTAAAATCATTTTAATATACCATGCCTTCCTCTTTTAAAAAATAAATTAAAAAAATCCAGTTTTGCATATCTAGCGTTAGCATTTAAGGTAGTATGGCACACCCCTTCACAGTTGGGGGGTGGGGTGGGAATCTACAAAACGCCGTAGAGTCTACCGGCATCTGAACATCGTGAGACCTTGGGTTAGTTGAAACCACATCAGATCAGCAAAAATAAAATTAAAACTTGAAATTGAAAAAAAAAATGAAAGGAAAAAACTGCCCCCAAATTATTAGCATTTTTTTCATAAATAAGAGAAAGTTCTATCCTTACTGGTCCTAAATCTGAATAACTATGTCTAATTTTTTTAAACCTTAATTACCTTATACCTATCAATATGTACTAGAAGAAAGAGGAGAAAAAAAGTCACTACACTAGTACCAGGACAGCACGCTTACAAGATAGCCATTTTATACATTATTAACAGACAATGATCAACAAAGAGTCTTCTATGAGGTGATGGGGGATGCAGAGAAAGGAAGGGTAGTACAGTACATCATCAACATGGACAAAATAGTAATTAAATTCCCTAGTCTAGACACTGAATTTCTGGGAATTTATTGTCTCTTTTTTTTTTCCTGTTTTTTTTTTTTTTTTAAATAAAACTTCTATTTTGTTATTTTATTACTTGAACAAGTTTTGATGTTTTAAAAGCGCCCAGCATTTTACTTAGCCTGGTTGTTTGGAAATAAAAAAAGAAAGAAAAACAAACAAAAAAAACCCCTCACCAAACAACCTAACATTTTATTGGAAAAAACAAAGAACGTGATTTTTTTTAAAAAAAAATGTTGCTGTTTAATTAAAATTGAAAAAGGCTTTTTTTCTTTCTTTCTGAGTTAGCATTTTGGAGCCTTTTGCTTGAAGATGCTTTTACCCTACCATGTCTGTGAATGTCTACATTAGTCTACTTTGTTAGTAAAATTTATAAAAATAGGAGTGCAGCAGCTCTTTATAATAAATGTCGCATTCAGTGTCTCATACTGGCTGTGCCTTAAGTACCAAATTTATAAACGTAACAATTTAAAAAATATTAATAAAACGTCAATATCACATTTTTAAAAAGAAAAAAATATATATCCACACTACAATATGTTTTAATGCCATCTATTGAGTTGTACTTCTATAGTTGCTGTTGCCGACCTATGACCAACATTAAAAAAAAGTTAAATTAAAAAATATCCTTCATCATAAGTATCTTTCCCCATCCGAGGACCATATATTATAACAGCCAAATGTTCAACATGTGCAAACAGGAAACGGTCAGTTTTTCCCACCAGTCACAGTGCAGCGATGTTTATACTTTTTATTTTTTAAAATTCTGTTTACATCTACAATAAATTAAAAAAAAATTCTTCCATAGCCTCTCTGGTGATACTTGCAGCACTGAGGTATTAAAAAAAAAAAAAAAGAAAGAAAGAAACAAAACCAAAAGATTGCTTTCCTAATTGGTAAATAGAAAGTGAATGGAGAAAAGGTTTCATTAATGCCGGCTTATCCACTCCTGGCCCACGGGCCCCCAGAGCTGGGGGCGGATGGGGAACAGGGGAAGAAGAGAGGCAAAGTGTCCTAGGGACCTTTGGAGGTGCTGAAATGATTGGACAATAGAAAATGATCAAATATTTAAAAATTAAGACTGAAAAAGAATGTCCCCCCTCCCCGCCCCACCCAAGCCAAACAGGTGTGCTTTGAAACATTAAATATGTTAAATATTAAAATTGTAGCTTTGTTTTTAAAAAACGTCTTGGGAAAAGCAGTTTTTCATATTTTAAATAAAAATCTAACTAGACGGTAACGTTGGAAGCTGTGCACAGACGAGAGGTTAATATGCTGGTATGACACTAATACAGTTCTTAGGTCTATCACACAGACAAGAGGAGCTAACCAGTGTTCTAACTTGTCGTGGGGTCGGCCTGGCAGCTGGGTGTTCTTCGGTCTCAGTCACTGACTTGGTTTATTGTTACTCCCCTCCTCCATCCACAGAGCATCAAACTGCCGAGGACCGACTCCCTCACAAAAATATTTTTGATTCTCTCTTTCTTAATAGTTTCTATGTAGTTAATGGAATTGTATTTACAACATTTCTTTTTTTAGAATTCACAACTGCAAAAAACCTTATAATATCACCTCTTTCAACAGAAAAAAAGCACTTATAGAAAAGGAGGACACTCAAAACATCGTCGTCCTTACCTTATTGCCGAAAATAGATATACTTAGGTTAACAAAGAGACAGCACAAAAAAGAACCGCTATAGTCTGTTAATTAGCCTACTACATCTCACTTCTTATACAATGCAAAGTAGAAAGTTGTCGCCCACCTCCCGCTCCATATTTCACAACCTCGCCTCTGTGTGTGCTCAAATTCCACCTGAAAATTCATACAGTCTCAGAATTGGTACCAAAATATTGAGAGTAATATTACCATCTCAGCATCCTTGAAAAGTGAGAACAGAATTAAAACAAGCAAAAAAAAAATTTTTTTAAGAAAAAAAAATACCTTAATATAACAATTATACTATGGTTAGCTTTTAACTAGATATTAAAGCTATATGACTACTGCACTAAGTCAAAATCACTACCAAATGTGATCTGAAGAGATTTAAAAGGAGAAGGGGGAAGAGAGAAGAGGGAGGGAAACCATCAAGAAAAACAAAAATAAAACAAAACCAAAATCATGGGATATATACACATTTAAAAGCCGTTGTCTTATATTACAGCAGATCCATGAGATGATGAGATGCAGTCCACCCTCGATCCGAAGTGAGCCATCTCTGGTTGGGATGGGGAGTGAGGCTGGTGGGGGAACAGGTCTGATGACATCACCTAAACAAAGGGCCACTCAGAAACTTCGCCCAGTCTTGCCTGGACATCCAGGTATGCTCTGCAGGGTATAGAAGGTCGAGGGTGTCCAGAAGAGAACAAAAAGTGGGGATGGGAGGAGAAAGAAGAAGTGTCAGGCGAGCATACCATTTACTCCAACTTTTTATTTTTTATCTTTTTCCTATTTCTTTTTTTTTTTAAACATCTTTATTGGAGTATAATTGCTTTACCATGTTGTCTTAGTTTCTGCTGTACAAAAAAGTGACTCAGCTATATGTATACATATATCCCTATATCCCCTCCCTCTTGAGTCTCCCTCCCACCCTCCCTATCCCACCCCTCTAGGTGGTCACAAAGCACCGAGCTGGTCTCCCTGTGCTATGCGGCTGCTTCCCACTAGCTATCTATTTTACATTTGGTAGTGTATATATGTCCATGCTACACTCTCACTTCGTCCCAGCTTAACTAGAGCTTTCAAAGTATGGCTACATTGGGCTACTGAGGACATTTGAAAATGGCCAGGCTAACCGCTGACTGGGGTCACAGCCTGAGCTGTGACATCGGAGCCACGCCTGCTGCTGGGGAGAGGGCAGCTCTGGTTAAGCTTCTGTTTTCAAAGCTTAATGTTTAAAAACTTCTGTCTTTATGAGATACCCATCAATGACTGTCAATAACTGAAAATGCTAGTTTCTACTAAAAAAAATCATATTACATACCAAAGACTCAAGGTCAGGACACACAAAAACATTCACAACAAATAACCAGCTTTGGTTCTAGGAAATAAAAACAGGCCCGGGATTCACAGACTTGCCAATCGAATCTCCCTGAATTGACTGTGAGCCTGGGCCCCTCCTTCATGGATGGTACTAAATGTCTGAGGGTCACCTCTGTTGGGGGCAAAGTGTGTGTTTTGGTGCGGCCATGTGACTCAATTGGCCCACTTAATCATTTTGGAGGGGGCAGGTGGTTACCTCCACTCTCGTCTATTCCATCCTTCTGAGTCCTAAAGGTGGATGAGGGAGGCTGCGCTGGGGGCAGCCTCGGCCCTCCCCCGACCCCCATGGAAACGCTGCAGAGGCCTTGGAGGGTGTGGGGAGGAGATGGGAGGAAACCTACACCACCCTCCACTTCCAGGGGAGGGAGGGAAGAAGCGCTGGTAGCTGTTCAATCCCCTCATCAACTGATTCTACAAAGGGCTGGAGCCACTTTCCATCCCCAACGTTCTTGGGTACATGAGTCTGCCTTGCTCTCAAAGGAATCTTAGTTCCCTTGGGGCCCCCAGACCCAGCTTAATTAGTCGTGAGTAGCTCTCCTTCACACTGTTAGTGGCCTCTGGCTCCGGCCGGCCAGCGATGGCTGGGTCAGTGCTGGAAGGGAAGTGTAGGCGAGGGGTGGGGAGAATTCACACACGGGGTTTATTTGGTTAAGAGAGGCAGTTGCGTTAGTTGAGGTGATTCCTTAGCAGCAATATTAGAGAAATTCAAGAGATTTATGGAGCTCAGCTCCACCTGGTCCCCCAGCTGGGCCCACCCTACTGAGTCCTGGCTGGCTCAGGGGCCTGAAGCAACCCTCTACAAGAGGGGCATCCTGCTGACTGCAAACCAAAGTGGCAAATCCATCTCCGGCCTTATTCCTTTACGTCCCAGCTCCTGGAGCGAAAGGCGTTCACGCCCCAGCGCTGGGATTCTATGAGTGGGACCCATTCCCAGGCCTTGGCTGTCGCCCTCTCTCTTCCAAAGAAACAGACCCATATCTCAAGACCTCAAACTAACTCGCTAACACGGGTCACGTTTAGCTCTCGCGAGAGAACCGCTCTCCTTGGTGCTCTTCCCGAGAATGATGGATACTCATTTTCAATGAGAACGTGGCAAGAGGCTCCCTCACTGACTGCCCCAACCTCCGCTCTCCTCCACTCCACCCCTTCCATATCCCCATCAAAGTGATTTAAAAAATGTTTAATTAACTTGAGCTCAGTTTAAAAGGTTAGGAAACTGGCAGGGATCCAAATCCATGTAACGCAGGTGATGTCGTTAATTTAATTTGCTTTTCGTGCGGTAATCTGGATAATTACTCAGTAGTTACTGGCAAAAATGTTTTCTTTTCACTAAAAGATGGAGTCTGGCTGTTTGACTGCATGAACCCCACTGGCCGAGCCCAGCGAGCTCCGGGGAGCTGAAAGGGCCCAGCAACCCACAAGGCCAGCTCGCAGGATCCTGCCCGCCCTCCCACCCCCAGGCCTGGCAGAAGCCCAGCGGTTCCCTGCCTCCGTCCCCCTGGGACGGGCACAGCACAAAAATCTCCTTCCAGTTTCCCATACTCTTGATTGTATTTCAAGACAGAGAAAGATGAGGGGTGGGAAAGATAAAGAAAAGGAATCAAAAGAATCAAAGAAAAAAAGTGGGGTCATGCTTTAAGCTGGAGGAGGGATGAGAGATTAAAAGACTGGATTGTTTTGCCCCCCACCCCCCTGAAAAGGGGTCCAGAAAGAGGAAGGAGAGATGTGGACGTGAGGAGACCAGGGCCGTGCGTACTTGCATGCCCAGGGCGCATACATGTACGGACACGCCCAGCGGGCGAGACACGTGGCAGAGAAGGTAATACCTCAGAGTGAGATGGCAACGAAAGCACCTGCTCAATGGTATCCATTTGTAAAGGCCGTTGCAATCAAAGGTCCCTAAAATTGCACAATTGTTAAGGTCATCAGCACACTATACATGGGAACAGATTGTCATATTCTGGGAAAGGAAATTATCTCTAGGACTAGACTGTGGTTGCCAGCATGAATATGTAATTCTGAGACACCGTGCCACGAGGGGCCAGAATGACATCCTTCCCAGCCCCGACTCCCCACCCCCGGCCTGTCCGCTCACCCAGGGGAAAATTGAGAGCCAGATTCACAGGGGTGGGTGGGTGATAGGAAAGGGGGGCTTGCGCCGAAAATGATGGGCGCTGTTGCCCTGAGCCCCAGCGAGCAAAGATAACAGTGTCTCTGTCCACAGTCCCAACGGCTCCAGCTGGGGAGAAAGCAAGGCCCGTGCAGACCAAACGTGACGATGTGCTTATTTCAGAAACCATCACAGCACACAGGTCAGAGACCGAGGTTTTCATGAACAAATAGGGTCTGTGTTTCTGGGCACTGACAATGGAAATGAGCTGTGTTCTACGTGGTGACAGACGGTCTCCCAAATTGATGCAGCTCGAAGCTGAATAATACTACTCTGGATTTGGTACTACAGCTGATCCGAGGGGATTTGACTTATCAAACTACTGCCTTAAGTGATATCGGCTCGGGAGTGGAATTGAACAAGGACCCGGACCGCACAGGCCAGGGATGGCAGAAGTGTGTGTGTGTGTGTGTGTGAGTGTGTGGAGAGTGTGTGTGCATGCATGAGAGTGCACAGACGTGCGTTTGAGGTGGGGACGGAGGACTTCTAACACCAGGGTCAGGGACGGGCTGCCCTGGTGCCCAGACTGTCTGCCCTTGTTCTGTTCTCCCCAGCACAGCTCGGGAGGCAGGGCTCTCCCGACAGGGACATGACCTGGGACAGCAGACACTCCCAACTCAGCTCAAAATCAAACTGACTCCAAGATGGTGAGGTTGGCCGATTTTCTGTTTTCCAAATGGAAGGGACAAGCGAGTAAGTGGGCTCAGGCACATTCATGCTCACACACACTGCGAGGGGGAAGAACAATACAATCTGAAAACAGCATGCAAATCTGTTAAGCAAATTTCCATTGCCTGGATTAGTGAGATTATAGAACCACAGAGCATTACAAATATCAAATGCATCTGGCCTTCGGGGGCAGGCGCAGCTACAGAACGCAAATGGGAACTTATTGGAACCTGGAAACTGTAAGAAACATTAGCGGAGGAAACCTCCTGGGACAGGGCTCGCACCCCACGCTATGTCCCAGGCCCCGGCGCTGCCTCTGGACCTTGGGTGGTGACTCTCCCGACTAAGCTGCTACCCTGTGGGGCGGGTCTGTAGCTCCAAGGTCCCAACGCACATGAGTCTCCAGGAGGCTGGGATCGAGGAGAGGGGGCTGATACTGAGGCTCTACTGTGAGCCAGCAGCTGACATATCCTGTTTCCATTTATTCTCTCACAATCTTTTGAGGGAGGAACACTTATATTCGTTTGGCAGCCAGGGAAGCAGAGGATTATATACGTGGCTCAAGGTTGCATGGGCTGGACGTGCTGGAGTGGTGATCTGAACCTGACCTGCCCACACTCCCTCCACTCACCCATGGCTGCACACCGCGCCTGACCCACAGGTGCTCAGGAAGCACCTAAACGAAGAAGCTTCAGCCCTGGATGGCTGACGTGATGCGGATGGGGGCCCGCTGCCCTCTCCTGGCCTCCCACCTCTGGGCTTTTCTGGCACACCCGCCCCGGGGTGCCACAGGACATGGGCAGGAGGGCAGGGGCAGGAAGGTACTTACAGCTATGCCGTGGCCGAAGCCTGAGCCCGGCTGTGGGCTGGCCGCACTTATGTAATTCCCCACTCCGGAGTCCTGGCTGGCAGGGCCGTAGAGATCGGCGACAGGTCCTGGGCTGTTGGCCCCCGGGAAGCCTCCGGGCCGCGCCGGGTTGGAGCCTGCCGGGGAAGCGGGCGCGCCAAAATTCGGTTGAGCACTGTAGCTATTCAGGACTGGTGTGCAGAGAATAGAGCTGGGTATGAGGCCAGAAGCCACGCATGCACCGGTCATTACAAGCCAAACACTCCAGAAAAACAGCTGAGGCCCAACTTCTAACACTGAACCAAGGCCATGCGAAGACATCAGCAGGGACTCAAGGATACTCAGCCCAGGCTACTACTAAGAAGCTCGGAGCTCCAAAAATAGAGAGAAGAAAAAACAATCATTCAACACACTACGGCAACCAACCGGAGGTGCTTCACTGCCCACCAAATTATCACAATAGAAATAGAGGTATATATGGAAGAGAGAGAGAGAAAGAGTTTTTTTTTTTTTTTCACATCTGAATTGATGCTCATGCAGTCTTGTCTAGATCTGGGCACGTTGAGACAGCATTCACATCCCATGCAAACTACAAAGGAACTAGTTTTAGACTACACATTGTGTTAATATTGATATTAAAATGTGACAGGAAACAAAGCAATTTGTGTCCAGGAAAAAAAAAATCTTTGGGGAGGGGATTTTTGATTTGCTTTTTCTTTCATTTTTTCTTTTCTGGTTTGTTTTTGGATCCATTAAATGACAAATTTGTTTTAAACAAAAAAAAGTCAAAAAAGATCTTCAGCGCCCCTCCCCCCCACCAACCACTTCCCCCCTCCCCACTGGCTGCTCCCTCCCTGCCCACCCCTCCCATTTATATCCCTGTATGAACATCATCAATACTGAACGTGGTCGGAGGATGGGATATGTCATGGAAAATTTGGGCATCTTAACATAACAGTAATGATGGTGGCAGAGGGTTCCCTTCTGGGGTGGAGAGCTGGGGATGGAGGGAGGGGATGGGGTGGGGATGGCAAAGCTGGAGGCTCTGGGGCTGAAGCTGAGTGAATGCCAATGATTCTACCGGACACCCACACACTCACCTCCTGCAGTAGAAGGAAAGGGGGGATTTAAACTTTTTTTTTCCTTTCGTTTAAAAAAAAAAAGACAAGTATGAATTCAGAGCATACTGACTGAACCAATTTATCACTAAAGCATATCTGACCGAAATGTCTGCTTTCTGTTGGTTATCTTCAGATATAGTCTCCAGACAGGAAAAGAGCTAGGAATGTACCTTCGCTACAGAGAGATGGGACTTCACACCCACAGACCTGAGAGTGGCAGTGCGGAGGGGGCAGTGGGAGGAGACACTGCCTCAGGCTCCCTCCCTTAGCCTCCCCCAAATTCCATCATTCCCTCCCCAGCAAGGGCCACAGCCTGTCAACCAGGTTCATTTTGTCTCATCTTCATTTCTCCTTAGTAGCTTAAACTTTTTCTTTTCCCTAACGGAAAAAAAAAATTTTTTTTTTAACTGTAAAAATAAGTTCTCATTGATTTTTAAAGCTCAAGGTGAGTCTGGGGCTGGCCAGTTCTGGGCTACAACTAACCCATCTCAAAGAACCAGACAATCTGGCTTCCACGCATTTCCATGGCTCCCAGGGGCTGCTCCTCCCAACAGCCTTCTCCCTCCTGCCCCCCTCGGCACTTCCCTCTGCCCTGTGGCCACCCGCCCTCAGTGGCAGAAGGGAAGAACATCTGCAAGTCTGCTCTGGGCCATGGCCTTGCCCCGCAGACCTGTGGTTGGAGCCCCTCACTTCTGGGCCGGGGGGATTGAAGAGCCAGACGTGGATTGATTTCTACCCACTTGTTGCCGGGATGGGAAGAGACCGAAGATGCACTCCAGCCAGGCCAGTTGGAGACTGGGACAGGACACGAAGATGCAAAGGAGAGCAAGCCAAGCTGGGCCTGGCTCTTGACTCAGCAGAGAACAGGCAAGCTGCTACCTTGGGATGCCCTCTAGGGCAGGAGGCCCCAAGGTCAGGCCCCTTGGAAGCTGTGCTGAGAAAGGAAGAAACTGGCCGATGGGAAGAACAGGTTAAAGAGAAAAAAAATCACAGAGGCTTCGAGCAAGTGAGTTGCTGATTTGGGAAGGCACCGGCAGACAAAGGGGGATGGGATTTTTGAATACAGAAGATTAAACTTGCAGATAACGTTTGGCCTTGCTCACTCATGGAGTGAGCTGCGATATTCAAAAGGCAGCATTATCTCGGTCTCACACACTTTCTTCCTCCGGGCTAGGAAAACTGAGGGAGCTCAGACAGCGGACTCCTGGTTCACCCAGGCAGCTGACCCCGCTCCTATACCAAGTAACCAACAAAGTATCTAGCTGGCTCTGTTTCAGGGTGGAGAGCAGGGGTGTGGGCAGTGGGCCACAGTGCAAGATAGGAAGACTTTTTGACCCCTTTCTCCTGTGTCCAGATGAGGATCCAGGAGGACAGTGGGCAGGCCCGCCTATCTAGAAGCCAGGGAGAAGGGACGTCTCCATCTTGGCTTCTTCCAGCAGGGGTAGGGCCATCCAGAGACTAATCCAGCCAGAGGAGGCAGCCTGGGAGACAGGAGGCGGCATGTCCTGAAACACGCCCCTCCGGAGGCTTAGAAGACAGGAGGGCTGGTGGTATTTGGCCCAGCCCCCGGCTACCTCTCACGAGCCTGTGTGCCCAGGAGGACTGCAGCTTGAGAGTTGGCCTGAAGGGAATTTCACAGTAAGTAGCTCTTCTTAGGCCTACATTGCCCCTCCCCTCTCAGTCCTCTTCCATCAAATGACACCAGTATCACGGCTGAGAAGGCACTGTATTAAAATGCAGCTCTAAAACCCTAAGTCTCGCGTGAATATACACCTGCCCTCCTAATGCCGGAGCCCCAGCTCAGAGTCACCCTGCAGACGGTCCCCAGCCAAGGGTGAAAGATCAGGCTGTGGGTTCCCGCCGAGGGTGCAGCTGGCAGGCAAGAAGCACCTGGTCCTGGGCTGGTCCTTTTTCTCTGGGCTTCTGGACAGTGGATGCTGCACCCTCAAAGGCTGAGGGCATGGAGGGGCCGGGTCTCTGGGCCCCTTGGTCAATGACTCCCTCCTTCTCTGTGGGCGGAAGACCCAGGCTCCAGAAAGCATGTTAACAAGCCAACGAGATGGCCCGAACCCACGATCTCTGGGAATGCTCTACCCAGCAGCGGCTCTGCTGCTCGGGAAGAAAGGGGCAGGGCACTGCGCACGCCAACGTGTCGGCGGCTGTTCCCGCTGTCTGATGGTGGGAAGGCATTAGGGACAAAGCGATTTTCTTCTTTTGGGAGGTTCGCACTGCACACTGGCTGGTTACACAGTAAAGGAGGAGGCCCTCCCCTCCAAGCTGTGACCTTGAGAGGAGAGGCAGGGGGAGAAGCATGACTCCGAGCCCCTGACCTAAGGGTGCTTTCTGTTCCAGTCACCCCTCAGTCAATTTTCAATGGTCTGTCTCCTTGGAGGTTGCCTCCAGGCTCATTTTGAGGGGCCAGAAATGTCCCACAGGCCAGGATCAGGTCAGGAAGAGGGGACGGGACATTACTCTTAGTGGGCAAGGACGCCCGTCTCCTGCTCAGCTGGGGGGGGGTGTGTGTGGGGGGGGGGGATGGGGAGGGAGGGAGGGGTCTCAGTATGTGCTGCTAAATAAACAGTGCTGAGGTTTATAAATCGGACATTCTGACTCCTGTCCCAGAGGAGGACAGTGTCCTGCAAACACCCTGGCATTTTTGCAGCAGAAGCTGTGAATGCTAAGTGGCCTTGGGCAAGCCCTGGGCCAGGTTGCAGTTTGGGGGCTTGCTGTGAGGGAGCAGGGTCACTTTCCCATCGGCTGCTCTGGGCAGCGTCCACAGCGGTGGTTTAATACCGGGCAGGCTCCTCTTTACGCCTCGCCCTGTCCCCCAGCATCCTCTGGACTTTTTGGGTCCAGGCAGCAGGTATGCTCAGGGAGGCAGCTATGGTGCAGAGAAAGGGAACACTGGACTTGGAGTCAGAAGACCTGAGTGTGACCCTGGCCCTGACCTCCGGCTACACGCCTGAGTGTCAACCCCTCACCGGTTGGAGTCCTCACCTGCGACACGTGAGTGCTGCCTGCCCTACTCAGCCTGACTCTCCGTGGGCTGTGGCGAAAACGCAAAAGAGACAGTGCTCTGGAACTTGTCAAGTATAAAACAAATACACCTATATTTGACATAGCTGTCTATGCAGAGCCCAACAAGACAAGTACCGTACGCAGATTTAGGAAAATCTGATGTAGGAGAGTACAATTCACTGGCCATACAAATCAGGAAGTGATTCACAAAAGGATCTATTTCATCCACCTGGTGCACTTAATCACCTTGGACCCGATGAAAGGACTCTGGGGACTGGGGGACAGGAAAGTATATCTCAGAGGCCAGCAAGAGGAAACGCATTTGAATTAAATTTGGAGGCACTTCCCATCAGATAAAAGGAGGAACTTCCTGGCCATCAAGGGAAGAAAACACCTTGATGGCTGACCCAGGAAAGCCATCCAAAGACCTTATCCAAGGTCTGTCCTGCAGGCTCAGACTCTCACCTGCAGGGGCTGGACCCAAAGCTCGTGGGCCCCTCGGGGTTTGACAGCAAACCCAGGAGACGCCTGCCTTATGGAGGGCTTACAGTCTGCATGTGGTTCTGCCCAGCTGTGGTCAGGAGGCGCTGGGCTGAGAGTGGAATTCGTCACCGAGGGTGGGGAAGTCGTGGCGGGGGGCAGTGAGAATCAGGACAGCCTCACTGTAGGTCTAGGAAAGGTATGGAAGTCCCAGTACTTCTGTATGATCCCAAAGTGATGCCACTGGACCTGGGGCAGAACGCTAGGGCCCAGGACTCTAAGGGGGGGCACCCCTGGGAGGGCGCCTCTGGCTCTAAGGCTTGAAAAGTAGGTTATTACTGATCCAGAGAAAGGAACTGTTTCCAAAGTCTTTTCCAGATGAGCTCAGGCCACATATCTGGGACAAACCAGGGCCCTGCCAAGTCCCAGCCTTAGGCCTGGGTCCTCGTTTCGTGGGTCTCACGTTTCACCAAAAGGCAGGGCCAGCCCTCAAGACAATTTCAATCTTCTTCTTGGTGAATTATGTGTTGCTGCCAGGTTTAATCTCAGGAGGGGCCTCGAGGCCCCCAGGACATTTCTGGGACAGAGTGTGTGCTGCTCACAAGGCAAATGCAGTTGGTGGGCCCGTCCTCAGCAAGCCCAGCTCAGAAGGTAACCTGCTGCCCAGCAGAACTCATTATGCCTCCCACAGGGACAAGGGAGGGGAGTCTGGTCTGGGCTGACGGTGTCGTGGCCCTGTTCCCAACCCCCAGCTCCCGCAGAATGGAGGACCCGGAGCATAAGCCGACGTGATATTCTTCGAGGGCAGGGCTGTGTTAACTCATCACACTAGATTTTAGGGGTTTTTGTTTGTTTTAGAGAATTTAAAGAAAGCGACTGAAAAAGGAATGAGTAGAGGGGCTCTGCTGATAGGCTGATGCCAGGGAAAAGAGACCAGAGTCACCGCCCCTCCGACACTCACCTTGTCTATATCATGCTTCTCTCCGCCCGGATTAAAACTCCACAGCAGCAGAGCCTGTGTCTCATGTCAGCAAGGGACCCCTCAAGGCGGGGGGCGTGTGGAAGGTGGGGACCCTCCGGGTTCTCACGGGACCCTGTGTTCTCCAGAGCAAGAGCAAGCTGCCCGATTCCCCTACAACACGGGGGCCTCAGTGGATGCTGGGTCCATAATGCCAGGTGGCTGTCAGAAGCGGAGACCTGCCTCTGAACAGCCCCTCTCCTTGCTGGGGGGCTCTGAGGAACAGCAACCAGGCAGCCGAGGCCTTCCTTGAAACAGAGTTGATGGCCCCAGTCTGCAGCCTCACTGTGCCCTCTGGAAGGCGTGCCCACTGTAAATTAATGCAGGTGGTCTGATGGGAAAGGTCAGCCTGAAAAGATACACCTGCTTCTGATAACGGAAGGAGAAACCCTCAGCTGTGAATTACCAGCAGGGCAAGGAGGGAATTGCATCCAGCAGTCTGCCCGGCCACTGTGTCCCAGGGATCCTGGCTCAAACTTTCCCCCTAGAGCTTAGCCTGGAGGTGGCAGAGGGAGACAGAGAGGGCCAGCAGTTACATCTAACCTGGGAAAACTGTATGACTCACTCAATTTAAGTCAAATCAGTTCAGGGACCCAGATGCAGGGACAATCAATTTTATATACAACATTTTTTTTTTTTTTTAAGCTCTGCTGAAATTCAAGCTATTTCAGAAGGCAAGGAGAAGACATACTTTAAAACTGGGGGAGGCTTGAGAGAGCAATGTGATGGTATTTCTTTCTCCCTGTCTCCATATACAAACCCGTATATTACTGAGAAGGACAAACTCAGCCTGGTATCAACAAGTCTGGACACATCCAGTGACGCCCGGCTCATCATAAATACCGCACAGGACACATGGAGAGTGTCAGCTCATTCACTGGGCGGAGGGAGTCAGCGTCACAAGCATCCCGACTGTCGGTTTCAGTGGTGGCAACTGCTTGTTTGCTCAACACCTAGCCTGCTTCAGACTACGGAGGTCAGTGTAGATGTCCGTTGGTTAGTGCTGGCCTATCTTAAGTGGGGAATTGATGGACAGTGGAACCTAAGACTTGGGACTCATTATTCTGTAGCATGGTCTCAGCTTCTGGTCAAATCACATCCCCTAAAGAGATAACGTCACTGCTGGTCGGCTCCAAACCCCTCACATCCTGGGTTATTAGTGAACCGGGATACTCACACTACCACTCAGGTCAGCGTGAGGAGACAGCCCCAAGCACCCGCAAAGGACCTATATCCGAGGAGGGCTTTGTGGCCGGTACTTTATACTTTCTCTTGTTGTACAATCTCAGCAGAAAACATCTCATTCGCTTTCCATCTCGATGCTTTTTTCTTATCAGCCCTGATTTGGGTGTGGGTGTGTCTCTTCCAACCAAAGGACTAGGCTGCGTTAGTTGGGATGGAGGGAAGGGGGAGGAAGGGGGTCAGTGGCTGGCTACCATCTGCTCACGGGGTAAATTCTGGGGATGCAGTAGCCTTGAGTGGGCCTGGGCCTGATGGCCAAAGAAACCAAGCTTTTGTCATGAGGGCAAAGAACGAACTTTCTGGGGCCACCATCAGGTTCTTGTTTCTCCCAGACCCCAGGGGTCTTGAGGGACTGACCTTGTTCGCATGTTCTAAGGAAGAAGGGGGCGAGGGGCCCCAGGGAAGGAAAGGCCACGACGTGAGTCCCTGGGGCCTAGGTGGTACTCGCTCTGCCAGTGTGAACTGTCTGCCCGGCTGCAGCAGCTTCCCCAAGGAAGGGACCCCAGTGGCCGCTCCAGCTCAGGCCACAAGGAGTGAACGCAAGGTGGTGATCCTGATTCCTCTGGGATATAAAGCAGCCTTTCAACAACACTTCCACCCTGAGCCTCTCAAGTGCTTCAGAAGACGAGGGGAAGTCAACCCCAGAGACAAATGTTTATGGTTCGACTGAAGCAGGCGGTGGGTGTTTTAACACTCACATCCTGCTGCCTCTTCCCTAAATTAACTGGTTTCAGGTTCCAGGCCCACACAGGTTAGCACGGGCAAGGAGCAGCACATGGGCGATGCCAGAGCCTCCCATTCCAGCCCTCCCTGACCTGAGAATCAGAAGGAAAGGAGGTTAGGGAGTGTGTGGCCTGGGAAGGACTCCGTCTCTCTCTGTAACAGTTCTGCGGCTCCAAGGGTCTCCTAGTTTAATCCTGAGAATCTGCCTGGCTGTGTTTTGCTCGGGTGACCCCCTGTGTCCCCGAGGCACACCCACCTCTTTATCTTTTCAAAAAGGAAACCAGTCTGGCTTCTCCCCGCATGGACCCAGGCGCCCCAGCCGCGCTGTGCGTGCTCGCTTTCTAATTCTCACCCTGCCCGCCCCCAGCCAGAAGGGTCGGGTCCTTGCTTGTGTCTTGTAAGTGACTCCACTCACTGCAGCCCCAGCGTACATTTCCTTCACTAAAACTACTGTTAACAGAAAACGCTGTGAAACCCAAGGCCGGAACTACATCCTTGTAGTATCCTCAGTCACGATGAAAAGCTCGGAAGGGATGAGGTGATGCCCTGTCCCAGTTAGCAAAGGTGGGGCGGGGGAAAGCCTCATACTAGTTCAGGCAAAACGGGGTCTGGAGGCAAGGGGCACAGGGTTCTAGAAGCTGTGGTTTCTCGGGGTGCCAGGCTAGAAAGGGAACTAAGATTCACTGAGCACCTACTGCGTGCCAGGCACACTGGCAGGCGTTTAACACCATCCTGTTCACGCTCCAAACAACTTGTAAGATGGGTTTTATGGCCCTGGGGCTGCCGACAAGGAAACCGAGGGCTGGGGCCATGAGGGGATGTGTCCAGGGTCTCACAGTGCCTCAGACTGACTGAAACCAGCTCTCACTTGGTCTTCAGGGCTACTCCCCCGGGCTGCTTTTTAAACTGAATCACACTGCCCAGTTGTCCTTCCTTGCATCATAGTTTGAGAAGGTTTCTTCTGTTTATTTGGATATTTCTTGGCCTCACAGAGGTCACAAAATCAAGGACAAGGAATCAAAGCCCCAATGTTGGAATGCCAGCTCCCGAGGGCATGGGTCCTGCTGCCCTTTCCAAATTGGGAGCTCCCTGGTGGCGGGGGTGTCTCCCCCATCAGACCGGGGGCTCCCTGAGGTTGGGCCATGCCTGCCACAGGAGAAAGGGGTCAGCCTCTCACCTGAGGACTAGACCACCCTCCTCTGTGCCACATCCCAGAACAAGACCGGGCACGAAGCAGGCATGCGGCATCGCTGGGGTCAGGGGGAGGTGGAAAGGGCACTGCCAGAGAGAAAGGAAGCCCTCCCACCCTAGAAAGAGCAACCAGAGGGCTGGTCTCAGTCCCCAAAGACTCCAGTCTGCTGAGGGCTGTCCTGTGGGGAGCTGGCATGCCCTAGCACCCTCAGTATTTACTGCCTGATCACATTTCATGGAAACTCACTGTTTGGGGCCCTAGCAGCCAGCGGGTGGAGTGGGAAGGATGCCCAAGGGGCAGCCCCTTGAGGACCTGAGGCTTTTCCACTGGAGCAGCCCGTCTTTAATGATTATAAAGGCACAGGAGTTTAATCCGTGTTTGATGTAAGCACTAATAGCTCTGTGTCCTTGAAGTTCAAAGCGGGCGCATACATGTCACTAATTGGCCAAGCATGGCGCCATTCAGCTCCCTCTCATGTTTCTAATTAGGTCTTTAATAACAAACAAACTCCGACCTTACCAAAAGGCCCCCATTCGTCAGACAGTCAAGGAGGGTGGCTGCTTCCCTGTTTACGGTTGCTCCGGGCTGCTGGCTCTATGGGTACATGCTCTCAATCTCAGGGGGGAGAGGCAGGAGAATCCATCTATGCGGACAAAGACCCCTTCAGCCCAGCCTGGAGGGGTGGGTTTCCTGGCCCTGCCGGGAGGACCAGTGGCGGGCAGGAGAGGCCTGGGCTCCAAGGCTGCCGGCTAAGGATCCCAGACCAGCTCATTAGAGGAGGCTGGGGTGAACTGTCTGGCTTGGCTCGATTTATCTGTTTCTGAGGTAGGGATGCTGATGACAAAGTCACAGAGATGGTGTGAGGCTCCATATCTAGCAAGAACCTGATGGTATTTGAGTCCATGGTTACAGGTTGGACTTGCCTGGGGAGCTTTTAAGTAACGCTGAGGCCTGCCCACCGTGCCCCCCACCTCCCGCCATCCCCCTGTAGATTCTGATTTGATGGATCTACAGTGTGGCCTGGACACTAGGAATTTTAAGAACTCCCTAGGTGATTCTAACATGTAGCCAAGTTCAAGAACCACTGCGTTCGCCCCAGTTCCACAGCTCATCGACGACAGCTATTAACAGGTCCACCTTTATTAGTGAATACCTTCCAGAGTGCCAAACCCTAAAGGGTTAATCAACCACACACAAGGATGGAAATCTGACTATAGGGTTGGTTTTGTTTTGTTTTGTTTTAATGATACACAATTCTGGAAATATGTCTATCCCTCTCATTGCCTTCACACATTAAAAAAATGGGTGACTGATTTTTTCAAATGCATCCCTACCAGTTGCCTCATCACTTGGAAGCCCCTGGCTTTCTCTTCGGTCACTCCTCGCAGATCTTAAGGCACTATCACTGTCAACCTTTTGCTCCCAATGATAAGGGATCCAGAGCTTTGGAAACAGCAGCAATACAGAGCTATAGAGCTGAATGGTGCCCAAGAACCCAACAGTCTGAAATCCTTTGCCCCCAAATCAACCAGCTTGTTGTTGGCAGAAGCCAGACAGGAACCAAGTCTTCTGATTCCCTGCTCTTCCTTCTACGCTCTTGTCATCATCTTCTTCTTCTTCTTCTTCCTCCTCCACCTCCTCCTTCTCTTCTCCTGCTTCTTCTTAAAAGCCTCTCATCACCCTTATCTGATTAATCCGCAAGATAACCCTCCCCCTGGACGGGGAAGGGGTATAAGGGATGCCTCTGAGCTGTTTCCATCTCCAAGGCCAGACGCCAGAAGTTGTGGGGTCAACCCCTGAACAACCAAGTAACCTTCTAGCAAGTCATTTCCAAGTCTGATTGGTTTCTCTTCAAGCCAGGTGGGAGGGGAGACACTGAAATCTCAGGGGCTACCTCAGCGGAAGGTTTAGAGACTATTTTATGCACCTGGCGCTGAACGACCTAGACCCAGAAAAGTCGAACAACGTGGCCAAGGGTACATAGCAAAACTGGGCGAGAGGTTTCTTCCAACTCAGGCCCATGTTTTCTGGTTTTGCTGCCGTGTTTGTGGTCTTTTCTCTGGAGGCTGGGTTGACACGACCAGGCTCTTCTGCCTGGATCAGTGCCTGACCGACGCCCTGACTCCAGGGCATCCTGGGTCCACATGTGTTGGTAAGGCTGTGAGCATCTCCTCTGCCGGCCAGGACGGGGAAAGCCTACCCTCTGCACGTTACAGTCAGAAAAAACTTCCAGAAAGAGAGGGGAAAGCGGGGCTGGGCAGCCTTTGCCTCCCACAGTGGGCTCTACCACAGGCGCACAGGTTTGCGTTAACTGGACAGACCGTTTTATTAATATTAATAAGTAACTAGGAACAAAGGGCCCCTTTATTTTTAGCTTTCTCTAATTGCGTAGTAATTGCTCATCAACAAAACAAATGAGCCCCTGCTCATGGTACTGTTGCCATGGTACTGGGAGCCCAGCCTCCCTGCAGGACGATTGGCGGAGGAGCCCACTGCTCCCGCCTCCGGCGCCGCCCCTCCCAGCCACTGGCTTAAGGCAAAGCCCCGGCAACTGGGCGGCCAATCCCCTCCCAGCCTCAGGGCTGGGCTGGGCTTCCCAGCGACCTTCCAGATTAAGTCCTCACAGCTCACGTGAAGGGATGTTAACATCCCTACCGGGAAGAGTCTTGCCCAAAGCGTCCTCCCCTGCTTCATGGCCTAGTTTCCTTCAGGCAGTGGCTAACTTCCTTCAGTTTCGTTTTAGCTAAAGGCTCCTTTCTAATAATGATCTTTAGCCTGGCTCACACTTACCCGACCGTGCCTCCTCTGGGCCTCCTTTGTGTGCCTTTGGTCTGAAGAGATTCAGAGACCAGAAGCCAGATCGGAAATGTCAGCTAAAGCCAGACAGAACCGTGATGTGAAGTCTGCAACAGCAGAAGCAGGTGCAAAAAACACATATAATGCCTCCTGAAAATGACCGGGCTCTCTCCGCCACCAGGGGTATGGGGAACTGAGCTGATGGCAGCGGTTGGTCTTGTTGAGGGTATGTTTCAAAGATGCAGAGCTTTGCAGGTATGGCAGGACTGGTACGATGGAGCGTCTGCTGACAGGCGCTGTCCGATGAGACAGACCTAGGCTCAGATCCTGCCTCTGACACCTCACACATGCTAAGCCACAGGTTTTGTTTTGTTTTTTTTTTTTTTGCGGTACGCGGGCCTCTCACTGTTGTGGCCTCTCCCGTTGCGGAGCACAGGCTCCGGATGCGCAGGCTCAGTGGCCATAGCTCACGGGCCTAGCCGCTCCATGGCCCAGACCGGGGCACGAACCCGTGTCCCCTGCATCGGCAGGCGGACTCTCAACCACTGCGCCACCAGGGAAGCCCAAGCCACAGTTTTTAAACCTTAAAAATGGGAATGGGAATGACAGCACCCATTTCCTAGGGCTATGAGAATAAAACGGGATAAGGGAGGTGGGCTTAGCAGGGTACATGACTCACTCATAATACATGTGAGTTATCATTAACACATTACTGTTACCATTATTTTATTAAAATTGGCTAGGAAGTGTCTTTAGCATTCTGTCCACCACTTGCAAGATATCCTTCCCTCAAGGGACCTCCCAGGTGGGTTTGAATTTTGAGATGCCGGCTGGAACCCTCTGGTCCATGCCGTAGAGTGGATATCGCTGTGGCTCTCTCATCCTGACAGATCTAATTGCAACAGCCAATCACAGCTGTTCAAAAGCATTATTTGCCCACCTCCTGTTGTGCAGGATCCCAGGATGGAAAGGGGAGACCTTTGTATTTATTAATGAGCATCCAGGAACAAAGGGCCCCTTTGTTTTCTGCCTTCTCTAATTGCACAGTAATTACTCATCTATAATAAGAACGAGGCTGACTGCCTCCTGGAGGATTGATGGTTCATATTGTTGGAGAAGGCAGGCACCACTCTGAGATAACGTGCAAAATATCTTCCAAAGACTCAAAATCCTGCCTTTCACTGAGGAGAACTCACCAATCAGGAAGAAGACTGAGGACACAAGATCACATTGAGAAGCTAGAGCGAAGGAGGGGGCATCCCAGGGAGGGTTAATCGGGTGTGGTTTCCTGGTGTTCTGAGCCAGATTTGAACAGAGGGACCAAAGATGAGGACAGAGGGAAATGGACTGGCAGAAAGGACGAGGGCAGTGGCTGCCATGAGGGCACAGGAATGGGAACCAATAGCCCCGAGCAGGGAATGAACAACAACTTGTTGGCAGAAGCAAAGGAGAACTGCTGGAAACGAAGGTGGACTCCCCATGATGGAATGCCCTCCAGGGTCTGCATTGCTCTCCTCCCCTTGCTCCAGACCACAAACCCAGCACAGCCCCAGGGATTAAGGGGTCAGATTGGGCTTTGCTGGGCCACTGCCAGGTTGATCTTCCTTACTTGGTTCTGTCTTTACTGAGTTCCACTGCCATAAAGAATATGAGCCTCTCTCTCCCACCAATATGACTATATCAATTGGGCTTTCAAAGTCTCCCTCTCCCGGACTCTAGCCTGTCTCTACCTCTTCAAGCCTATATCACCACCGCCCATTAGACAGCCTCCCACTGTCCCCCAACCAGCATGACGTTGAGCCCAGAGTTAATCAGCTAATGGGGAAGGGTAAAAGGCCCACAGTATCTCTTACTGGGCAGCTATATATGAACATTTATGGAGTGTTTACAATTTCATGGTTTGTCACTTGTCCTTATGCCTCCCCTCTCGTCTCTCTAATCCACCCTGCTGTCTGGCTTGTCTAACAAACAAATCTGATGTCACTTCTTGGTTTCAGGCCTCTCTGAGGCTCCCAGTCACCTAGGTGAATCCAGGCTCTTTAGCATGGCACTAAGGATCCCCTGCTCTGACTCTGCCCAGCTCTCTAGCTAGCTGTTGCCCTCAACCCCAGTGCATTTTATTTTCTAGTCAGAGTGAACCATTTGCAGGACTTCAAAATCACTCTGTTCTTCTGGTGGCTTTGCATAAGCTGTTTCCCTAGGCTCCCTGGGGAGCTCCTATCTGTCCTTTAAAAGTATAGATACTCGCTCCCCTGTGAAACCTTCCTCGACTTCCCCCCACAGCTCTGTGCTCCTCCTTTACCTGGCTTAGGCCTCATATTGTAAGTACACATTAGTCTCCATGCTAGGCTGGGAGAGCCTCTAGGGCAGGGACTGTGCTCTGGAGTCATCTATGAGCTTCCAGGCTGCTAGCATCAGTCTCTTTCCCCCCCCCTTTTATCAGTACCCAGATTTGCCTTTGGAAATCCATCCTTCTTCCACTGTGTCGGAGCTCCTTTAGCTCCTTTAGCTGGGTTTAGAGGGGTCAGATCCCACCCTCAGTGATCGCTTCTTGTAACCTAGGCCTTAACCAAATGGCACAAAGTTCTGGACTTTTGCTGGAATCCTGGACCACCTGACGCCCCTCTTCTTCTAGACAGGGTAATGTGAGGCAGGAAACTGCTGTAGCCATTTTGCCATCATAGGAAACCAACAAAAAGACAATATCGAAATGAGAAGGAGGGCAAAGCTAAGAAAACTGCAGGAAATGAGCCCTGAACACATGAAGCTCACTCTTCCAATAGAGCTTCCAGGATGTCAGCCAATAAATCCCCTGTAATATTTAATCACACTGAGCTGGGTTTTCTGATACAGCTCAAAGTACCCTGAATCAAGGCCTAGGACGGTGCCTGTCACATATAATAATAATCACTGTTGTCGAACACTTAATAAGCATCTGTCTGTCCACGGCAGACGTGCCCTGGGTCCGGTTCTGAAATCTACATCTGAAAGGTCGGACTGTGAAGTCTTGGAGCCTGAGTCCTCAGCCGACACAGAGCTGGCAGCCGAGGCTGCTGGGCTTTCCCAGGACGCTCCTATATGTGCAGGGTGTCTGGGCGGCAGGTGAGTCCTTCATGAACAAACGTGGTTCCTCCCAGGGCTACTTAAAGGAGGCCAAAGACCTGGGTTCAAGTTCAGGGTTCTTTACCCTTGACCAAAGCCTCACTAACCAGGTAACCAGCTGTGTGACTTTGGATAAGTCATGTGACCACTCTGCAGCCCAGCTTTCTCATAAAAACAAACATGTAAAATTGAGCCCAAACCTTCTGCCTTTCTGCCCATCTCACGGGGTAGCTGCAGTAATAGACGTGACAGCCTTAGCTCTGTAGGAACACAAGGAACCATGATGTACCCAGGTATGTGCTCCTTTGATGACTCTCACCAACACGTGGGTTCACCAACTTTTGGGGCTCCCCAGATCCTGCAGTGCCCCCACCCAGCCCAGAGTACAAGGAGGGGATTCCTTTGCCCCTCTGTATTGGGCTCTATGTGCTGTTATAGAACTCTCAAGGGCACCATTCTTCCCACCCCTCCTCCAGACAGCAGGGCCTGTGCTCCCAAGCCAGCATGTGAGAAGGCCAGCCAGCTCAGGGGGCGGGCACGGATGTGTCACCCACTGAAAATAATTCCACTGATTTAAAAGACCATTAACATTCTCCCACTCCATTCACTTTAGGATTAACTCATACTTAGGTCTGGGCTTTGAGGCTAGTCACTAAATGCACTAGAGTTGATTTATCAAGTGCATGGTATTTCTATTACAAAATTATTGATTAGAGCTGATGTATTTTATCCTCAACAGAGTTGGTCCAAAAGCCCTTGGAAAATGAATGAAGATGAGGTCAGAGGTGGGCAGCTCTGCACATTATTATAAATTCACTGGGGTTACTGAAATCCAATGCTGGACTCTTTACGGGCAAAGTCCTGGCTCTCCCAGAAATGAAGATTTTAATGACAAACTGAGAAACAAGGTGCCCATGCCCAGAGCACAAGGCAGTGACTGGGGGATATATGTTCCGGGACAGTCTTTCAAGTATCTGGCTGGTTAGCAGTCCTAACAGCTCACAGATTTTCTCTCCCTCTGGGCTACTGTGCTGGCTCTATTCCAATGAGAGGGTGTCCCCGTGACCTTACCCACAGATGGGCCACCTTGGGGTCACAGCCCCCAGGGGATGCTTGCTGCTAGCACAAGGGAGCCTGGGCGGGAAAGAAGAGATGCCTGCACTGCAACCCCGCGCCCCACCCCCCTTTCCTGGACGTCGGATTCTGCTAACGGAGGCCCAGGAAAGCCATCTTGAGCAATAAAGGCAGCACAGCGATCCATTTTCCTTTTCTAAATGAAGCTGACAGTGCCAGAAACAACGCATCGTGGGAAATAGGGGCTTTCAGTGGAAGGAATCTAGATTCTCAGACCACTGAAGGCAAGAAGTGTTACCCGCCTTTATATGCCTTGGTGCCTGGCACAAAGCAAACCTTCGGTACAGGCTTGTTGAAAGCAACACCTGGGAACCCTAAGGCTTGTGCCGCAACCGGCGCAGACAATGTCCGCACTCCTCCAGCAGCTGGAGGAGTGAGTGGACTCCCTCAGCCCCGAACACACAGGAGGCAAAGGATTTCACTGGGGACATGGAAGATGTCCTGAGATAAAAGTGGGGTGGGTCTGAGATCTACTCTCTTCCCCAAAGTGTTTACTTTATGGCTCAAGTTAAATGATTTATTCTATCCCCAGACTTGAATTTTACTGGAACAGAAACTCAGGGATGTCCAGCCACAGGGCAGCAAAGCCAGACCTAGGATTCAGGCGGGGGTGGGGGGTGGGGTGGGGATTTTCTGCTCTCTCTGCCTCTGTCCCCACCCTCTTCTGCTGCTCCCCATTCTGGGTCAATCTACGGCTTCAGTAGGCCCGAAGCCTGACAGTTCCAGCTTCTCCCTCTGCCATTGCCCACTCCTACCCCCATGAAGACTGGGCTAGAAGGCCGGCTCCTCCCAGATCTCCCTTCCTGGGCCTCGGGGCCCTCAGTCTGGCCGACCTGCCGGCTCACATTCAATCCTGGTCCACCCCAACTGGGCCACATGCCACGGGCTACCATTTTGCACACTCTTATGGGGACTTCCTGGGCTTCTGTCTCCTCTGGTAATAACTTGCACCCTGAACGTTCAGATCCCACCTGCGTCCTGCAGCGTTGGGTCACAGCCACCAACCAGCCTGGCTTTAGGAGCAGGTCCCAGGTGGCAACTACTGCTTCATCTTCCATCAACTTACGAAGGTTAGGGATGCCTCCAAGAGCTCTAAGAGACCTCTGCACTGTCTTATGATTTGTCACCACAAATGGAGGGGAGACCAAGTGTCCAGAGATGGCTGACTGCACACGCCCTGAACCCAGGGCAGAGGCTGCAGGACTGGGAAGTCTTCCTGGGGCGATGCTGGCAAACTGTGGCCTCCTCTTTGGATATTACAGGCCCCCTTCCGCTCCACCACTCCCCTCCCCTCCCCTCCCCTCCCCTCCTCATGAAGCGGTTCCAGTAATCTCCACAGCAGGAATGTCACCCCTCTCGCCCCACTTCCCTTCCACCCTTTCTCCTTTTACCTTCACCAACCGTAAGAACAAATGCCGACCTCGACTAAGACCAAATGCATCCCCTGTCTGCAGACTAAGGATCTTGAGATCTTAATCCCTCTCCCCATCATATTTCATTTCCCCTCCGACCATGTAGACAGGGCTGCCACAAGGACCTGAATCCCTGAAGGGCTGGATGTGAGCTGGCAAAGGACTCAAGGAGTAGAGGGCTTGGAGAAGCCTTGCTGCTAGGCCTTCAGAAGTAAAAAAAGACCTGATCTGTTCAAGAACCACAGGAGGAAGACAGGAACAAGGAAGAACTGTAAGACTCCTTCCAACCCTGATTCCATTCTCTTTCACTATAGCTGGACACTATTAAGAGAGATCTCAGTTGGGAAGGCTAGAGCTGAGGGTGGTGACCCAGTCCTGGACTGGGGGAGCAGGGAGTGTGAGGGGAGGTGGTGGTGGCTGATGGCAGGAACATGGATCCAAGCCCTTTGGCAACATTGAAAATATGGAGCCCCTTCTCTTCCTGGCCCCCACGCTATCCTGCAGACAGCCGTGCTGTGCCGAGCTGTCCGAGGCCCTGTAATATCAACTCAACAATGCATGTTCTACAACTACGGCTACGGCTACCAGTACATCTACTACAGTGCATGCATTTAGTTCAGTCCCACAGAGACATACAATCTAAGAACAGGCAGGGGGTGTGAAATGTTTTACTGGACAACAGGTGTTTCAGAGCTGTAACTAATAAAAAAAAAAAATCGAAAACGAAAGTGTACAAAAAAAGACATTTCTCGAGAGTTGGATATGAGTTTGTTTCTTGAACTGTTTCATCTGAACAAGCAAAAACATGCAAACCAGCTGGTACTAACAGGAAGCTGGACACTGAGAGAGGATTAATAGGTGTGGACAAACCTTCCCGCTGAGCGTGCTCAGAAGAGAGTTTGAGAGGAGGTGTGCAGATCCTAGTGTAAGAGAGGCGGGAGAGTATGCCTCAGAGACACTCTCACCGCAGCCCCAACCAAGCAAGAGAAAAGACAACAGAACATGACTCTCACACTCACCACCACCGTCAGGAGCTCATGTCACTAGATGGGAACAAAGCTGGCAAGTGTAAAGCACAGTAAGGGGTCCTGGCTGGGCTGGGGCTGGGCTGGGGCCGGGGCCTAAGACTGATACACGGACCCACCCGCGATGCCACCCAGAAATCAAATAGCCTGGAGAGTCGAACCATTTCCCTCACTTGTCCGGGGGAGTCGTTTACCAAACTTGATTTAGGTTTTGGGGGAGGGGCATGATGGGGCCACTGGAACTGAATGGATACGATCAAAATAAACAAACAAAGTCTTGACTGAGCACAAGAAAAGATGACGTTTCAAACTTCCGGGTGAAGGTAAAAGAAAAGTGACACTGATAGTGAAGTCATCTAGGAGTCGCCGGGACCTCCCCCTGGGGGTCACCCGAGCCCACCCACCTCAGGTCCAGGGCAGGCTGGCCCAGAGAAGTCGGCTGAGGTGGGTGCAGAGCTCCAGGCCCAGGGCCCTCCTACCCTGACACCGCAGCCCTGACGGATGCCGTTGCCCAGCTCATCAGAACCGAAGCTGCTTGCTTCCCACCCCACGGCCTCCGGCTGGAGCTTCTGCTCAGGAAGCTCCCCCGGCACGTCATAATAAGGAAGGGAAAACCCACACAAAACTGTGGAGCTTGAGAAAAATGAAAGTGCAAAGAGGGCCTTTCATAGTCCACCTGATCTCTAAGCCAAGCCTGAGAGCCCCTGGGGAGCAGAGGCCCTGTTTCCCACTGTTCTGAGTCCCCGGCCAGGTTCAGCATGGGACCAAGCCCAAGGGCGGCACTCCACAGACTCCCTAGACCAGCTTCTCCCTATGAGAGAATGCAGTTGAACTTGTAATGCCCCCCAACAGCCGAGGCTGCGTGGGGCGGGGGGCGGCTGGGGGGCTGAAGGAGCATCCCTGTCCCCGGGGGAGGAGCTGGGATGGGTGGGGCAGGATTGCAGGAGGCGGTGAAGGTAGACCAGGCAATCAGCCCTCAGTGAGCCCCCCTGCTGGCCTGGGCCGATGCACACACCCAAATAAGTCTGTGTAGCCCCTCCCATACATGCCAAAATGCCACCCAGGGGCCACTATGACAGGTAAATAATTGGCCATCCTGCCAGACTTGGAGTCCAGATCATTTTCTAGGGGGAGGGAGGGAGGAAGGGGAGAGTCCTTACAGGTCAAAATGCACTAAGAGAAAGACAGGTGGAGATCTTCCTTCCCCAGCCTTGTAACCCTGCTCCAGGTTCAAAGGGGGTAGGGGGTGGGGGCCGAGCTACCCTGTCTACACGTGGGCAGGTGTGTTCCAGCCTGGGCAGTGTTCTGACTTTGGCAGGCACAGCCTGGTCATCACCCTCGGGCACACCCAGGCTGCACTGGGGGGTGCCCTACAGCTTCCTGGCCGAGCCTGCATCCTGGGGTGGGCACCTCCGAGCTGAGGATTTACTCCTTGCGCTAACCCAGGCTGGTGTGGGCAGGGGGTCTGGGAGCACACTCCTGAAGAGAATTCACTAACAGTGCGGTGATGAGCATGGCTGACCTAGAATGGCCTGTGGGAGACTTTGCTCCTGATGGAAATGGCTACAAATAAAACACCACTGATCCTGAAAAAAAAAGGGTGGTTGGAGATGGCTCTGACCTTTGGGGTTAGGAGTTAGAGGGGATGGGTGGGACTCCCGCCTGGCTCTGGGGGTCTGGGAGAGGGCAGGGGTGGCAGAAGGGGGCAGAGACCATGGGGAGACCACTCTCAGACTCTCAAAGAACCCCATGCTGCCCTTTAAACTTGCCATGAAGTCAGGGAGAATGGGGGTGGGGAGAGAGGCAGGGTTAATTTTGGGTTAAAGTTTAGTTTCATAATCCAAGTTACAATAAGAAAGAAACTGAACGGAGAAAACAACAACCAACAACACTCAAAAATCTCAGGATTTTTCTTTTTGTTGTCCCTTCCCCCAGGCACAGGTAGGACAGAGGCTCGTTTATCATGATACCAAAAAGCTCTCAAGTTAAAAAACCAAATGGAACAGGGAGACACTAGGCAGCTGTGCAACCCGCCCCCAGGGCAGGGGGACCAAGAGACGCTGGCCAGAGGGCCGGTGGGAGCTTCGGAGGCCGGCTGGGCGGGCGGAAGCCGAGGAAAGGCGCCCGGTGCCCCCGCCCAGCTCTCTGGCTAACGCCCTTAGCAGCCCCCTGAGAATTCCCTGGCCCCTCCAAACAAGCCCCCAGCGGGTGGCTCAGGGGAGTGGGTCCTTTGTAGCTTGAGGCAGTGCCAGTTTGCATGGAACGGATTTTTACTGACATTTCCAAAGGGCCTCACTGTGCCAGTCTCTTACCACCGAGGGTTTGGGTCTTTTTGGCGTTTGCCCTCTGGGCTTTTAATGCCCCATTTCCTGGTACCCTCAGCAGCACCTCCCTCCCCCGGCCCTCCTCAGAGCCCTGTTACATCAAACTAAACTTCCCTGGGTGCTCCAGCGCCCTGGCCGCGGGGTGTTGGGGGAGAGCTGCAAACCATGGCTCCCGGGTTTAGGAGGTGGGGGGCCTCTCGGTGGCCTGGGGGATGGGGGAGCACACAGCAGAAGCCCTGCTTGCTCAGGAAGGCAGAGGGCATCTGGGGGAGAGGGACAACGGCCCAGCTCCAGCCTGAGCCCACAGTGCCACTGGGGAAAGGTTCCCAGCTCACCCCAAGGGTCCCAGACCCCCTCAAAGGTTGGATTTGGAGACCAAATGACCTGGGCAACCTCATGGGAGGGAACACCCCAATTCCCTTGGCAGCTAGAGTCTCAGAGCTCTCTGGTCTTGGCTCAGAAGAGAGTCTGGGATGGCCCGGGGGCTTCAGGAAGAGCAGCCTCACTCCCTGGGGTCAGGGTTGGCCTCACATTTGACCCTCAGGGACTCGGGGTTTAGCCCCGGATCAGCAAGCCCCCTTGCCAAGGGCAGCAGGGGCCAAAGGGGTGGGTTGCTCCAAGGCCAGGACCACATGGATGGACTGTGAGTCTCCCTTGGCAACCTAGAACTTCTCTGGCTGGGTCAGAGACTCGAGGCAGGGGGCCTTGTGAACCAGCAAAAGCCAAGGAGGGAAATGCCCACGGGTGCCCTGAAGCCGGCTGTCAGGTGAAGGGGCCCGTCCGAAGTCCAAAAGAATCCATTTTTCTCTTTCGAGGGAGGGAATCACCATCTACCTTTGGTTTGCGGCCCCGGGACTGACCCCCCGCTGGGGCCGCCCCCGCCCCCTCCGGGCTGTGGTGAGAGTGGTGGGCAGACGCAGCCACACATCCAACAGGGCCTTTACCTTCCCCTGCACACTGGGCATGCCTGGGAGCCGCCTGGCCCGCACACCTTCCTACCTGATCCTCGTGCTGCCGCCACCGCTGCCGCTGCCACTGGTCCATAAGCCGCTGCTGGGAAGCCTGGCAGAGAGAGAGGAGCTGGGGTGAAGGAGGGTCCTGGAAAGGGCCACGGACAGACGCGTCTCACAGGCCATGTCCCCCGCCCCGACACAGAAGACAGGGGGGGGAAGGGAGGTCCATGGGTCGGCCTTTAGGAGGGACATGGATAAGTGGCGCTCAGGCTTCTGGAAGGCACAGCATCTTTAGGTGTGTTTGATTGCCACACATTTGTCACCCGGGAAACTGGTTCTAGACGGCACACCAAAATAACGGAAGAGAATGAAGAGTAACTTCTCTTGAGAGCAGGGCGAGCTCCCTGCGGCCCCTGCACGGGCACCTTGGTGATTCCCCAGGGCTTGTCAAGAGCTGGGTGGGGTCAAGCATGGCCCGGTCACAGGCAGGGGTCCCTGAGGTGCAGTCAGCCCTGAGCCATAGGCAGGAGGCCCTGGGGGTGGCCTCTTGACACTACAGGCACCTTGGCCAGGAGACGCCTTAAGCCTAGCTGTTCTCCGGAGGCCTCAGGCTGGCTTGGCCATCTTGACTCCACACTTCAGTGCCAGCAGCATCACGGCCCCAGGCCTAGGGGTGAAGCATTCTGGGGGTCCAGCTCGGGGAGGAAGTGTGGGGCCGCAGAGACCGACGTGGGGTGGGCCTGTGGCTCTGGAGGCACATGAGGGGGATTTAGATCTGGTTCTTCTGTCTGAGCTCCACCGTCCCAATCAAGTTGGCATTGAAGGGTCTCCCGGGGGTTTTGATCTGACAACGCACCAGGCAGCAAGGCTGTCCCAGCAGTGGGACTAAACGTCAGAAGGACAAGGTGACCCAGCGTGGCTGCAGAGTGTCCAGGTGAAGGAAGAGGTGGGCACGTCCCCTCCCCCGGGCTTCTTTCGGCCACTAGCACGTTCACGCACAGCCACGCCCTGGGACACACACAGACACTCTCCCCCACGCGTGGAACAATCTACCTCCAAGCAGACGCTCGGAGGCCTGATCCCAAGACCCGTGTCCGGTGCCTGTGGTTTTAAATGATGTGCCAGAAGCCAGCAGCAAGCAAAGAGCCCAACGGAGGGGCTCAGCGTTGGCCACTGAGCCTTCCAGATGAGGAGCTGCTACAGGACGAGGGCGGTAAGGGAACATGCACCGGGGAGCAGGGGAGGAGAGAAAGGAGAGAGAGGGCCGTCCCCCAAACACAGCAAACTAGAAGCCCGCTAAACTCTAAGACTATTGCCCTAGCTACACAGAACTACTGGGGAGGAAAGAAGTTCAGAAGGGAAGGAGCTATACTAGAAACGTCAGGCTAAGCTACTTCAAATGCCAATGAAAAGAGACATACTTGCATTTAAATATGGTAATAGGGCTGTTGAAGGGGGAAAAAGAAAGATCCAGGTGAAATAAATGTACACAGCAATGACCCCTGCCTGCCAAGACCAGGGAAGGGACTCCCCCACCAAGTCCCCTCCCCATTTCTTCCAGGCAGGATCTAGATTTCTGAAGATGTGGTGCTTGCGCAAAGTGCTGAAGGAAAATAAGGAAGATGTCAAGTTATTTCTCCCCATCCCAGCTCTACACCAGGCTCTGCTGCAGGCCCGGAGCAGGGCTCAGGGGACCCTGAGGGAGAAGGATGAGGGCGGGGACAGGAGGAAGGTCCTTATTCTTTTGTACTCTCTCACTTCTTACTTGAAACAGGTTTCCTTGGAAGCATGAAAAAAATGGTGGTGGGGGGAGGGAGGGGGGACAGAGCTGGGGGGGGGGAGTTGAGTCAGTAAGAAGACTTTTAACAAAAGCTCTCTTTTCTGGAGTTGAGTGCATTTTGGACAAAAAGTCCAAGAGAAAGAGAGAGGAAAGAGGGAGGAAAAAAAAAAACCTGATCCAAGAAAGGAAATCCATTATCCCTAATCTCAGATAAAGGCTCCTGCTGGAGACTGCTCAGCTAAGGGCTGAATTTAAACTCAACCATCAAAACGGGGCTAAGCGGAGTGACAGGTGTTGGGGGCGGGGGAGCAGGGGAGGGGAGCCCCCCAGTGTGCCCAGAACAGCAGAGACAGCCCTCACAGCACCCACTCTGTGGCAACACAGCCCGCCGTTCCCCCCATCCCCCGCCCCCCCCCACCCCGTGCAGCCTGGCCTCCTTGGAAATCTCCTAAGCAGGGAGGAGAGAGCGCTGCCCCAGCATCCTGCCCCGGGGCTGTCTTCTTGGTCCACTTCCCCAGCTCCCTGCCAACCCCCTCCTGTCCTGGGAGGCCGCCCAGCCTCACCGGTCACCCCAAATACGTTCTCCAGATGACCTGGCAGCTAAGCCACTGATGCTATTTCTAAGGCCAATGGGCTCTCCTTGGTGGCGGGGCTTGTGGGGGATGCGTGAGCACAGATCCAGGAAAGGGGTGTGTGTGTGTGTGTGTGTGTGTGTGTGTAGGTGCTGGGGCTGCCCCAGCCAGGGGCCGTCATGTGCCTACAGCTGTCCCCATGGAGTGCAGCCTGTCTCCAGGACGGCAGGAGGGACCTGGGGGCCAGGAGCTTCCAGGGCTGGACCCGGAGGAGGTGGAAGAACAGGGAGAGCCTTGCAGGTTTGGCTTCTGGTCCTGTGCTCAGCATCTCTCCCCAGGCCCTCAGGAGCCAGGGGTCACCTGCGGCAGACTCCCTCCTTGGGAAACCTCTTATTTTATTTTTGAAGGGATGGGGGTCTGGGTTGCCCTGGCAGGGGGTATTCAGGGGATTACTGCAGGGCATTAGGCAGACCTGGCAGGGCTCAGGGCTTCTTGCTGGGGCTGAGGCAAGCGTGGCAGAGCCCCTGGTCCATGAGTGCCCGTGGCCACCCTAGCACCCCACTGCCCAGATGACTGTTCCCCCGTCTGCTGCTGGCAATGCGGAGAAGGGCTCCCTCCTCGACACAGCCTGTCTGGCCAACACGTGAAGGGGGCAACCAGGCTTCTCCTCGTGAGGCAGGTTAGCCCAATAGCCAAGTGCACAGACACGAA
The DNA here is from genome assembly GCF_005190385.1 of Monodon monoceros. Taxonomy (NCBI): domain Eukaryota; kingdom Metazoa; phylum Chordata; class Mammalia; order Artiodactyla; family Monodontidae; genus Monodon; species Monodon monoceros. The sequence continues at coordinate 6,682,619 of NW_021703786.1, read as the reverse complement.
GCCTGTCTGGGTTCAAATCCTGGCTTAGCCACTTACTAGCTGAGTGACTTTGGGCAAGCTGCCTTAACCTTTCTGTGCCTTGGTGTCCCCATTTGTAAAAGAGATGGCGATATTAGTCAGAGATTAATAGATGCAAAGTGCTTACACGAATGCCTGCCAGGAAGTAAGCTTCAACAAGTGTTAGCTCTCATTCTGATGAAGCCCATCAGGTCTCTGTCCAGCCATCAGCCCTGCCCTCAAGACAGGGCTCTCCCTCATGCAGGGCTATTCCACCTTCTCCGGGGTTGGCCACATGGTCAGATGGTCATTAGCGCACAGGAGGCCTGAATTCCTACTGATAACAGTCGTCTGGAATCTTTCAGGATGTCCCAACTTCATGATGTCATTTTAGTGCAGCTAAATTTCCATACCTCAAAATTAGAATATGCGTTCTTTTCAGCTCTAACAACCGGGCCAAGCCAGCTGGCGTGACCCCAGTGGCTTAATACCTCCCATTTCTTAGCAGTAAATCAGGCAGCAACGAGAAAAATGTTTCGCTAATAAAACCTCACGACTTGAGAGCTATACGTTGCCTACCTGGCGACTCAGGTGTTAGGAAGGTAGTATGCCCCTCCTGTTAGAGAATCTTGCATTCAAAAAGAGGCTGCCTGGGTACGAAAGAACAAAGCACTAATGGTGGAATTCCAGGCACGGTCAGGTGCCACGCCTCCTAGGAGCTGTCATTCAGACCTAAAGACCCAATCTCACCAGTCTGGAGCTCCTCGCCCCACCAGCGCAATAAAAGGATCACTGGGTTTGGCATCAAAGCCTGGCCGCCAGCCTCAGCTGCCCCTGGCTTGCTTTATAACTTGAGCACCGTGTTTCACTTCTCTGCGCCCCGAGTAACCAACTCCTGTCTCCTGCAAGGAGGTCAAGCCAGATGACCTCTAAAATCCCTTCAGCTCTGAGCCTGCAAGGGCCTGTCTTGCTGGTGTAAGAGGATGACAAACCCAAGTCCCTCTGTCACTGGAAAGCGGTACCTCTGGGGTTGGCACCATCACACTCTGGGGTAAGTAACTCGTGTAAGTGAGAGCTGTTGCCATCCCACTGACAGTGGACGAGATGCTTTTCTGGACTTTCTGGACCTCTGAGAATTTAGTGCCAGTTAGAAGTCAACGGCACTTTGGTTTTTTGGAGGCTTCTACGACACCACACCTACTTTTTATTGCTTCTGTGGCACTTACCAGTTTTTGCCTTACCTAAGCACAGTTATTTTTACGTGCACATCTGATGTCTCCTGCTGGGTGGCAAATTCTTGTAGGGTGGGGACCGAGCCCCATGTCCCACTTGGGACCTAGTCCGGAGTCTGTCCCACCTCAGATTCTGGTGGAGCATCAGCTGGTATGATGACGGTCAGATGCCCTAAGGTGGTGGAGGAGGGCCAGGGCTCGGAGGCACTGCTCTGGGTAAACTGAGCTGAAAGGCAGCACTGCCTGCATGTCTAGCTGCCTCTCCACTCCCGTGACCCTGCAGCCCAGGGGCAGCAAACTCAAATGCCTACAGGAGAGGGCCGGCAACAACAAGAAAGAGAACCTTCTCTGTCTAGCGGACTATCCTTACCGCTGGCCGCTCACTGGACCACTTGGGGAGTTTTCACAAATGCTGAGGCCTGGGTCCCACTGTTGGAGATGCTGATTTATCTGGTTTAGGGTGCAGCCTGGACAGGGGGACCTTTAAGTGCTTCCCAGGTGACCCCAGGGTGCAGCCGAGGGGGAGAACCTTTGGTGTAAGGGCTTTCAAAAATTGCAAAAGGTTGGGGCTTCCCTGGTGGCGCAGTGGTTGAGAGTCCGCCTGCCGATGCAGGGGACACGGGTTCGTGCCCCGGTCCGGGAAGATCCCACCACGGCTGGGCCCGTGAGCCATGGCCGCTGAGCCTGCGCGTCCGGAGCCTGTGCTCCGCAACGGGAGAGGCCACAACGGTGAGAGGCCCGCGTACCGCAAAAAAAAAAAAAAAAAAAAATTACAAAAGGTTAAATTGAGGTGTACATCTGCGTAGCCTGTCTCCCGCTAACCTTGTGGAAGGAAAGGCCCTTCTGAGAACACAGTGGAGAATCTAATCCTTGCGACCATCTCCTCTGAGATCCACTTCAGGGTCTCCGTTCAGAGCAGCGGGTTTCTAGCCTGGCTGAGGGAGCTTTAGCACACAAAGAATCAGGTAGGGCCTTTGTCTCTCTTTTAAAGGGCTTCCAGATAATTCTGATGCATGCAGAGATGCACAGGATCCTCTGTGGGATCAAGGACAGAGAATCCTTGATTTAGAGGAAGTCTTGGGGTGTCCTTGGTTTTTAGTAAACACTGAAGGGCCCCACTGTCCTGTCCACCGCAGGGTATTAGGTCACGGACCTCTTTGCGTCCTCTCCCTTTCCTAGTTTGAGAAGATGCCGCCTGGGATACAGTCCTGGCTTGGTCGCTACTTAATTCTGTGACCTTGGATGAGTGAATTCTGAGGTTCCTTATGGCTCTGACGGGCTGTGATTTCTGAGGGGCATCTTTATAAAACTCTCTTATAATGTGCACTACCAGGAAAGACAATTTTTCCGACATTGTGCTTGCTTTAAGCACTCTCCACCCCCTTCCCCAGCACGCCCTGCATCTCCAGGAGGCGTGTAGAGCTGCCCAGGGTCCCTCTGAGGGTGGGCACTGTCACCCACCTGCAGCTGCTCCAGGCAATTCCTCCTGCCTCCCTCTTCCTCTGATGCCTGGGCCCTGCCCCCAGAGATTCTGATGATATGTCCGGGTGCAGCCTGGACAAAGGAAACTTCCAGTGCTCCCCAAAGCATGGCCGGAGCTGAGAACATGGCTTTAGGCACTGCTTGCTGGGGTCCTGGGGAGGCAGGAAGCAGAAAGCTCTCCCTGGGGACTCTGGCCCGGCATCTTTCTCCAGGGGGGCCGTATTACCTCCCAACAGAGAGCTGGAGCCCACAGTGCCCTTGCTCACCTAGAACTTTTGCAGGGACCGACCTCAGAGGCCTCCGTAACTCCCGACCCATTCTCAGCCCCTTATGTGCTCAATAAATATTTATTGAGCACCTACTAAACACACACACTCTCTGCCCTCACAGAACTTCCAGTCACCAGTCCTGACGGGAAAGGGGTCTCCAGCTGCGGGCCCAGGCTGCATACAAACCAACTCCCCGCAAAGGAGAGAAAATTGGCTACCGAGAAGCAGGGTTTTGGGCTAGAGGGGAGCTCTGGCCGCTCTGCCAGCGAGAAGGGGGCCTCTACCCTGGGCCCACCTAGCTTGTAGCCAGGCCCCTGACTGTGTGTACTATAGGGTCTTCTCATAGCTGAGCTCAAGACGTGGGTGTGGCTACACCAAATCCTGCTTGGAGAGGGAAGCAGCGATCAGAAGACTCAGGCTTGCAGGACGGTGGAGGGTAGAGGGTGGCCATTCCAGCTAATTCTTTCCTCCAAAGTCCAGCAAACAAAAGGAAAGGGAATGGAGGCATTCCCATGGCTATGATCTTGACCTATAGCCCCTAAAGGTCTTACCACTTCAATTCAGTTAAAAAAATCACCAAGCTAGGCCCTTGGTACACGTGACCAAGACACAGGTCCCTCAAAATTCTTTTCAGTCAGGACCGACCGAGCTGGGGACAAATCCTTCCCTTTCTGGGCCCTAAAGAGTTCTAGCTTTGGCCTGACTATCTGGGGCCTTGGGGACAAGGCAAGGTTTCTCCGCAGTGCTGGCCAGAGGGCCAGTATCAGGAATGGCTGATACATTACAAGTGCTCCGCCCTGGCTCCTGGCCCTAGGAGGACTCTGTTCCGCATTGCTCTATCTCTAGCAAGACTTCAAGGGTGAGAGTGGCCACAGGGAGCTCACTCCAAAGCCAGCCTTCGCCGCTCTGTGACAGCAGTTTGTGGTCCTGGCTAGCCCAGGGACACCCACTTGCCCACAGAACAAACGTCAGTCTGTCAGAGACCAAGACCAAGACCTTCAAAGTGAAGGCGTTTCAGACTCTAGTTTCTAAGGAGACATGAGCAAACTATTCTGAGAGTTTCTCCTTCTCTCCTGCACCACCCCTCCCCTCACTCTTCATAAAACTGCAATTTCTGCTTTGCAGACGCTCTCCCACCTACCACCAATGGGTGTCAGGACAAGCCACTGGTCTGACCATTGGTCCTGCTAGAGCTCACTGTGCAGACGGCTTTTTTTTTTTTTTTTTGCGGTATGCGGGCCTCTCACTGCTGTGGCCTCTCCTGACGCGGAGCACAGGCTCCGGACGCGCAGGCTCAGCGGCCATGGCTCATGGGCCCAGCCGCTCCGCGGCATGTGGGATCTTCCCGGACTGGGGCACAAACCCATGTCCCCTGCATCGGCAGGCGGACTCTCAACCACTGCGCCACCAGGGAAGCCCTGCAGATGGCTTTTTACGTGTCCTGTTCTCAGTTTCAGATGTCCAATTGCCAGTTAAAGAGTCAACATTTTGCATTCTCCCCATAGGATCTCTCACTGAGCCATTTAAATCTAAATGGCCTAAACTCTCCTGGGCCTCCTCTCTTTGCCTACTTTCCCCAGCTTCGTTCTTTACGGGCCTGTGCAAGGGCTCGGCACAATTCCAAACACCAGCCCTACAGCACCCATGTCTGTGCGCCAGGACAGCAAACCTTCAAGTCTTGAGCACCCCAAGACTTTTTGCTGAAAGATCCCAGGCTCCCACCTTGGCCCCATCACTAGCTCTGTGAGTAAACATCTGTGATCTCAAGCCCTCTCTCCTGTAAATGCAGGGTCCATCACTTTTTGACTCCTGAGACAGGCTATTTTAGGTTTTGAACTGGGCACTGGCTGGTGGGCCATGGGGCGGTCAGGGGGTCTTGGGGGAGACTCCCGGGAGGTGGGGGGAGGCACTCTGGGGGCTCAAGGCAGCTGCTATTTACCAACCGGTACAGAAATCATTAAAAATTTGAACAGCCGGCAGATCACGCCACTGCATGTCAGCCCTAGGTGACAAGGTGATGTGTAGAACCTTCTCTGTTCCTTTGTCTCCTCACCTTTAAAGCAGACGAGGTGATGAGAAAGTGATCCTTACACTGATGATAAGAAGAGCAGCTGCCACTGGGGCGCTTTCCACGGCCAAGAGGCTCCCCCCGACCATCTCAGTGAGCCCTCAGTGCAATAGCCCCAGGAAGACGTTACCTGGTGGAGGACTCAGGTCCGGAGAGTTGAGGTTAAAGGAAACTATGCACAACATGGCTAAAAGCAAGGTGGCAAAAATCCCATCTCCCAAGCTCACTAGCTGTGCCACCCAAGACGAGTTATGTAACCCCGCCTTGGCCTCATTTTGCTCCTCTGTAAGCGCGACTAATGACCTCCTTTTAGGGCTGCTGTGAAATTCAGTGCGTTGGTGGCACCGGTGCACCATTATCTGGCACCGGGTGAGCTCTCAGTAAGTGGAATAACAACTTTTATTTCTATTTTTATTATTATTGCCCAAGGTAATAACAGCAGCGTGGCCTTCCTATTCTAAAACCCTATTAATTTACACGACATTTCACATACAAAGGGCTTTAATAGATACCATTTATAATTTGCCTGTGAGTGATAAGGATACGTCTTATCTGAAGTACAAGGTGGGTAATGTGACGGCAGGAGGCGAGGGGCTCGCAGGGGCTCAGGGAGGGCCTGGCTGCGGTGGCTGAAGACCCCAGAGCTCTGGTGCTCGCACGTCAGCTGCGCTGGCGGTCGCTCCTGCCCTTTTGCCCTTGGATTTGTTCAGTCCCTCCCAGCTCCTCTAGGAAGGGCTCAGCCAGAGGGACCTCTGGGGGCCCTTCCATCTAGTGGAAGCCTGCTCTCTCCTCTGTTGCCAGCACGTGCCCCAGAAAGCAGGGCTATGTCTCTCTGCTTCGTCACTGTGTCCCCAGCTTCTGGGGCAGGGCTGTGACGCAGCAGGTGCTGGTAAGCAAGTGTGGAATGGGTGGAAGAGGAACGGATAGGTACAACAGGGTGGGCAAGAAAGGGGCTCTACCTGCTCTAGGCCTCACCTGAATCCTAGCTCGTTCAAGGGTGGTGCCAGAGGTCAGACGAAGAGAGTGTGGAGAGGCCCTACACCAGCTCCACTAAGAGAGATGCAGGACAGGCCCCACACCCTCCCCTGCAAACCCAGGCTTGCCCTGAGGCCTGCTCGGGCTCAGAGCAGGGCAGCAGGGCTTCCGAGGGGGGTCAGCAGCTGCACTCTCGCTCTCCTGTCCTTCTCTAGGTGACTGCCACTGGGCAAGGCTCTTGGCCTCAAAGGAAGCCAGCCCTGGGCAGCCAGCACCCAGGGCCCACTGGGCCAGCTCAGTGCAATCCAACAGGGAACAGCCTAAGGCAACGGTGGGGACAGCACCCCTGGTTCACAGAGTGTCTGCCCATGATTCCCTAGGTCTGGGAAGAAGTGGCATCAGCTTTTCAGTGCTAAAGTCTGTTGTCCAGCTGTCCTGGCCCAGGTAATAGGACAGCACCTGCCCAGATGGGGGCCACAGAATCATCAACAGAGGTAGGAACGCTAGGGAGGGAAGCCACGTAATGCTTCTGGGCCCTTACACTTGCTAATCCCTGGACGTGGAGTACCCTTCCCTCACTGGCTGCATGGCAAACTCCTATTTGCACCTCAAAACCCAGTTCAGATGGTGCCCCTTCTTGAAAGCTTTGCTGGCAGTCAGTGACTCCCCAACCCTGCCACCCCTCCCCCCACCCCGTCAGACCACAGGGGGATACATCTGGCTGCCTGTGCGACGCCCCTCCAGGCTCTGACCTCCTCACTCGCTTTATCAGGACCCCTTCCCAATGCCCACAGAGGATCTAGCCCCCGGCAGGTCCTGAGGACACCGTCCAGCACACTACAGAGAATGCGCTCTCATGGCCCACCCCCAACGGAAGGCACCGGCACCACAGGCAGTGACCCCATTGGTTGGGTCTCTCTGAGGCAGGGGATCCAAGCTGACCTGGACTCAGGGAAAATACCTCGGGGTAGGACTCTGCTCTGTCTTTTCAGCCTGGGGAGAAGGAGGGAATGGGGGCCCATCTTGGCCTTCTGGTTTGTCCTTGGCTGTCCTAGACGCAGGAGCTGCCCATCCCTCAGGCCTGGCACTGCCGTCTGCCTATAATCTCACACTCTGTTGTTGTTGTTTTGTGTTTTTTAATGCCTGGTCAGTGACCCTCTCAACAACCTGTGAGGAAGGAGATAAGACAAGGAGATCAATAGCCCTATTGGACAGATGGGGAAACTGAGGCCCAGAGGTGGCCTTACTGTCCCAGCAAGCTGGGGACAAGAACTCAGTCTCCCGACTTCCCTCCTGAGAACCGGGGTCTCTGGCTTTGGCACCCCGAGTCACGTTTCCCTTTTTCATGCAGAGGAGTTTCAAGAGGCATGGAAACCTGATGGAAAGTGAAACCCGCAATCCCGTCAATTCAGACTGCTCCAATTCATTTCCGCAAGCATTTATTAAGTGCCTATTAGGCACCACGCTCTGCTTTCATCATCTGGGAATAGCGTCAGCCCCTGATCTTCTACGCGACGGGAGGAGCATGGGAGGGCGGCCCATCCACAGCTCACGCCAGAATAGGGGTGTGCTGCAGAATTTTACTTCCTCATTTTCTTTTAAAGCAGCAGCTACGCTGTCCTGACTAAGCCTGACTTTAATATTCAAATGAGGGATAAGCCCCCAGTACCCACAGGGCCAGGTGGCGTGGGAGTGGGCTGGCCACAGGAGGAGCTCGCTTGTGATTTCAAATCTGCCTGTGGGTCCAATCTGTGAGGGGGTAATCCCTAGAGACGAAGCTCTGGGCTGGAGGGATGTGCAGATGAGAGGGCTGGCGATGAAGCAGATGTGTGCGGGCTGCCGTGTCAGGTGGGGCTTCCCTTTACAAGGGAGCATTTCTGTCTACAGTGCTGAAACATCTAGCTGTGGGCGCCTGGGACTGTGGACACGTCAACAGGCCTGGGAAGCCGACCATCGCATCCTGGCATGTCAAGGTGGGCTCCCCTACCCGTCAGGAGCCAGCCATCACTCGCTGGGAGGGCTCTGTTCTGGAACCCAGGCAGAAGCACCGAGCCAGGCGGCACTGGCAGAGCTGAGGACCTACCGCGTCGGGGTATACCAGGGTTCCCCCTGAGGGCATTTCTGGGGTAGGGGGGTGAGGAAAGAGCCTCTTACAAACTTAAGCAGAGGAAAGTCCTGAGGTTTAAACAGACACCCGAGTGAGGGGTCATCCCAAGCCACTGGTTTTGTGGTTCCACCACAGTGGCCCTGGAATCGCCTCCCCTGACAGAGTCACAGAGGCTGGGAGGGAGGCCTGCTCCTCTCTCTTCAAGAACTTGACCAGAAAAAGCATCACTTTTTCCGGTGGGAGTACGAGCACAGGTTTCCCGAGTGGGGGCTGAGCACGAGGGTCTCCGCCATGGGGGTGGGCTGGGGGAGGGGTGGACGGAAGGCCTCTGGAGTCGCTCCCTGCAGTGGCCCAGGTTATCCATCCAGGCAGGGCCCCAGGCCTTTGGTGTGGCAGCTATCAGCACGTCTGAACACTTCACGCGTGTCGTAAACCGGAGGGAACTGACAGGTTGGTGTGAGCTAGCTCAGGAAGCAGCCCCTTGCCCCGGGCTGCTTTCCCCAGTCATCTGGCATAAGGCAAACTCCTTCCCCTTCCAAAAACTCGGGCCCTCTTCCCTCTGCTTTCCACATTCAAGCCACGGCCCTCAGGATAAGACAGACCACTAAGACTTGGTCTTTGCTCAAAGACTAGATGATGTGACCAAAGCTTACACTGCGGAGCCACAACTGAAGATGGGCCACAGCAGCTTCTCCGCCAGAGAGAACAGGATATCCTTGAGCTATGGCACCTCTCCTCAGAACACACCCCCTCCCTCGGTGTGGAACAGAAGGACTATCTTTTAGAGGGACCAAAAATCAACCAGCACCTGAGAACCATCCATCATCAGACTGGAGACATGGAAGGCAAAATACGTGGTGAGCAGTTGTGAGTTCCGGATCCAGCAACCACGCAGGCATCGCTAATCAACCACAGCTCCCTTTCTGCTGAGCTAAGACTTGGCCTCAAGATCATTCTTAAGCCAGTGCTCCAGGAAGCCAGTCCCCATCAGTCAACATCAGCACCTGAATGAAATCTGTTTTCCATCACTGAGGACGGAGAAGCACAAACTGGTACTTCCTGAACCAGAGTCCCAGGTTTCCCCGCCTGGAACCTGTACCACCCGGCTGTTCCCACACAGTCATCCTAGGAGGGAGGTGGCAGCACTGAGCCAGGGATGCTAGCCTGACTCTCCTGGCTGCCCCCAGGGCCCTGTGTCTGAGGTCACTTCAGTAGCCAAGGCTGTGGCTCAGACACTTTTTTGACGGTTGGGGCTGCATTAACCCTGCTGTCCCAGTAGAGCTGAAAGACCCCCAAAGGGCCGCAGCCAACCTGAGGCAGGGGGAGAGGAACAGAGCCCCGAGAGGAAGAGGCAGAGAGAAGGAGAGGCAGTGAAGAAAGAGGGGAGCATTCTTTTGAACTCACCCACATGGGTCCCTCACTGCGCCCCCCCCCCCCGCCCCAAACCCCTTCTGACTCACTTTGGAAATCTGACCACATCACTCCTCTACCTAAAATCCTCTAAGGGCTTTTCATGTGTTTTGTGGATCAAATGTGAATCCCGGAACCTGCCCCCCTTTCTAACCTTGTCTCCCCTGACCCACCCCCACCCCATTAACTGCTCTTAATCCCTGGGACCTGCACCGCAGCCCCTTTCAGGTTTGTGGCAGAGTTTGCTAAGTGTCCCCTAATAAATATTTCACTCTTCTTCCTTAATACCAGAATCCTGTTTTTAGCTGGCACATGGTTACCGGGAATAAAGACATTCCTGAGGTTCCTTTGCAACTAAAAGTGGCCATGTGACTAAGGCCTGACCAATGGGATCTAAGCAGAGTGCCACACATAACTTCTAAGAAGTGTTATTAAAGGGAAGAGATGTGTTCTTCTGGGATGAGTACGTAATGGCTGGAGCCTGAGCAGCCTTCTTAGTCTATAAGATGGAGTCTTACATTGAAGAGAATAGGACACAAAGATAAAAGAAACCCAGACCCTTGATACTGTGGAGCCACATCCAGGCTTCTTTCACACTGGAGAGAAAAAAAAAAATTCTTATTTTGCCTAGGTATTATTATATTGCATTTTCTTTCTTTTAAAAAAATACTTGATTCAGTGTCTAAGCACGTCATTTCTCTACCTGGGATACACTTCCTTCTCTTCTTTACCCAGCTAATTTTATTTGACTTTGTAAGACCCAGTAGTGGTGTCACCCCAGGCAGGACCAACAGCCTGTCTTTGTGCCCTTACAGCAGAGAGAGATTCCCTCTCTCTAGCTAAGCACCTGTCCCATGATGCTCGATGGGTTTGATCACTGGCTGTCCCTCGGCTGGGCCGTGAGCATCCTGAAGGAGCTATAGCCTTATGCACGTCCAGATATTTGGCACCTGATCCACTGCTTGATGATCAGTACATGGGGAGGGAGGGAGGGAAGAGGGGGGGTGAAGCAAGAAGTCCCAGCAACTCCCTTGGGGATTCTCAATCATTCCTTTCACTGATAAGTAGATCCCCTAGCAGGCAGCTTCATCGGGGGTGACGAGGAAGAGAAAACCACTCTGGAGAGTGGTAGAATAAGAACACCAAGGCCCACTGTTTCTGAAACTTCCAGTTGTATAGCATTCACCAATTTACAGGGCATGTTCACATATACACATCACCCTAGGTAATTCTAAAAACCTAACTCACTAGGCACTGTTATAATCCCGAGGGCTCAGAGGGCTAAGTCACTTGCTCAAGGTCACATGGCTACTATGTGGCCAAGTGACCTGGAAATGAGATCTTCTAGCTTCATGTCCAGCAACACAGGTGCCTCCTCGGACCTGCACCGTACAGGGGAGTTAGGAAAGCAAGCTACGTGCAAACCACACGTGGGCAGGTGTGCACAGTGCGTGCACGGGCTCACACACACCTGGTGCACAGATGCGAGGGGCTCCAGGCGTTCGGTGGCATTTTCACTCGAGGGCAGGGGGTGATGGCAGAGGAAGGGGGCACGGGAGCGGACCGAGCAGTTGCTGCATGCAAACGCTCTGCCGCGGCTCAAGGACAGGGCCGCCTCGAGCAAGTGCAGGGGCCACGAGGAAGCAGAGAGGGCTGGGCGCAGGCGGCAGCCAGGGGGAGTGCGCATGCTTTCAGAAACCGCACTAGGCTGTCACTGGTACCAGTTATTTAGTGCCTTCACCTCCCCCGGAGCGAGAGCAGGACACTGTCGGGCTAAGAGACGGCAGCACACAGCATGTCCGTGGTAAACAATTTATTTTTCTACCTCAGTTGCTTACAGGGGTAAAAATAAAACGGCAACAGGGAGAGGGACAGACGAACTATTTACAGGGGTGAAAATTCACAACGGCTAAAACGTCTGTGAGGCAAGCATATACTAGGACAAGTTCACCAAAGCAAAGCAATTCATAGCAGAACAAAATAAAGAGGAAAGAAGCCATACAGATTAAAAAAAAAAAAAACAGCACTCATGAAAAAGCCTGAGGGAAAATAAAAGGAAAGGAACCAATGATTATATCAAGCATCTTTAATGAGATGAACACAACCGCACAGGTTGGGTCTAAAGGACACGGACATTCGAAAGGATGGACTGAATGCATCCGACGGGAGCACGCAGGTCACTTCTCACAAACCCTGAGCGTGAACAAGGGGTGACTCTTGAGGGCCCAACTGAGCTGTACTTCGTTAATCCAAGAGAGTGGGGAAGTGGACGGATCAGGGTCATTGGGAAAGGAAGCCCTTCTGGGGGTGACCATCAGGGGTACCGACCTGATCAGGACAGACCCTCTGTGTTCGCGCCCTCTGACCCCAGTGGGCCAAGAGGCCCTTGATGCCAGCAGGGAATGCAAGGCCAGTAGGCGGTGAGGTGAGGGCAGAGGTGCCAGGGAAAGAGGGACCCAGTGTGGATCGGGGCCCACAGGGCCTGAGATGTGGCAGCACCTGGGTGCCTCCACTGTCCCTTCCCGAAGACAGATGTGCATTATTATAGCAACAACCACTGAGGGACTGGCCCCCAAAGACAAAGACAACCAGATAATGTTTATATAATTTTTCTTCCAGATTAGATCGTTCACATTAGTATTTATAGAATAGTCTCTCTCTGTGTGTGTGTGTGTGTGTGTGTGTTCACTTCTGGTTCTGTCCGCCACAGGACACAGGTGCTCCAATTCACATATCCCCAACCCCTGTGGGCTCCAGCACTTAAAAGCTCACCCATGAAATGCCCCAACAAGCCTATTTGGTGATTATTTAAAATAATTTGAGGTCTTCTTCCTAGATGCCCTTGAGGAAGGCTCTACAAAGTTTGTGAGAAGTTTCCCCCCGGCCCCATGACATTCTGGGAGGGTGGCAGGTGGAATACGTGGGGAGGTGTCCACAGTGCATACGAGAAGCAAACTGGGAGGGGACTGGAGAATAAAATTGCTTTTAAAAAACTGAAAGAAGCATTGAGGACAGGAGTCTTTTCCAAGAATTAAAAATGAGAAAAAGGACATTCGTTCCAACAGGCAGCTACGACAGTGTTCAGTGGGCACTGACAGCAGCGGGGTGGCCCCGGCAGGGACTGTGTCCTCTCTCTAGTAATGGTGGCAAACCCCAATTTGTTATGCCTCTCTTAAGAGCTAGTTGATAAAAATTATGTCTTGTGAAATCGGCAAGTAGTCTGCAAAGTGAAATAAGAACAGAAATTAACAGATTGAACTGAAATGAGGGTCCAGAGGGGGAAAAAGAGAGGAGACCACCGATCAGGATCGTGATAAGTCCAGTCCCCACACCGACCCACGAGGGCTGGGCTGGGGGTAAGGGGCACGCGGTGGACCATCTGGGCTTGGGAAGAAGGAGCCACGTCCACGGTGGCTGATCGTCACTCAGTCTTTCTGGAAGAGAACTACTCCCACTCGAAGAGTTATCTGAAGCCCATAGCCCCCTTTATTGGAGCAGCTCTCCTTTATTTTCATAGAAGCCTAAAGGTGGGCAGAGACAGGCATTTCTTAACACCAGCTGTGCAACCAGAAAGGTCTGCAGCAAGCCCAGGTCACACAGGTAGAGCAGGGACACGAGCGGATGAGATGGGGATTCACAGAAAGGGCCAACTCAGGTGAAGAGGCGGCACCTTCCCGCAGGGGATGCAGGATGCTCGGCGTGTGGTGAGGACACACAGGATGCAGACCTCAGCAGCCCTCCAGGACGGGGGTGTCCTTCCGCTGCTCTTAGCTACCTTGCATCACCCCACAGGGCGGATTCAGGAAGGGCTGGGAGGGGTGCGGGAGTACACGCATCACAAGGGGGACGAGGTGGGCAGTGGGTGAAGTGGGCACCGCTGAGAACATGGAAAAGGAAGGCCGCGAAGAAAAGACACCAGGGCAGCTTGGTGGTGATGAGACCATCTGTGCTGACGTCGCTGACTCACAGGCATGGGGAGGGGGTCAGCAGAGCCACCCTGACAGGGGCGAGGAGAGGGCAGAGTTGGGTTGCCCTCCCCTGGGTCACCCCTCTGCACCCCAGCCCCCCCGGCCAGATCCACTGAAGACATTCCTTACTGGCACAGGGCAAGAGACTCACGTCAGAACGCTGCAAAGCTTCCCTGCCCCTGAGGCCGAGGCTCCAGGAGGAGTCTGGAAAACCACAGGGGCCTACCTGGGCTCTGTGCGCTAGAATCCTCGGCTGCTGGAGGCTCCTGGACAGCAGACAGAGCTACCTTTCCACAGGAGGCCACTCCTCCAGGGGCAGGGTCACCCCCAAGCCCATTCCATGTCCCTTTACCACCACCCTCCCACCGGCTCTGTTCCCAAAGCCCTGGCTTGTGGTGAAGGGCTAGGCACCTGGGGGATCCCATCTCATCCTACCCAGCCTCGGTTGGTCACTCTTGCACCTCTGTCTGTCCTGCATACATGTCCATCGAGGGCAGACCCAAGGATGCAGGTCCCTGGGACACAATTCAACCAGATATTTCCTGGGCTGGCTCATGGGGCCCCGAGGGCAGGTTCTCAGATGAGATGGGGGCCTGAGCAAGGAGTCCACTGTGTCACCCCTCCCCCGAACTATACCGGGTTAGGATCCCTAACTGTTTGCTGGGACTAGTGCTACACTGAGGGGGCAATGGCAACCTGATTGTGAAGGGAGGTAGGCTTCAAGCACACAGAGCAGCAAGGCACTCTCACCGAGCCAGGATGTGTGACCCTGCACATCTTCTTATCCCCTGGGGAGGAAGGTAGGGGAGGGAAGGAGAGGAAAGGCTTCCCCAAAACTACCACCAGCTTCTGGGCTGAGCAGGACAGGCGAGGAATGGAGAACAGGGATGGTGACACACAAGGTCTCTCCAGGAGAGGCAGTGCCCGCATGCACGTGCGTGTGGGGACCAAGCAGCCCTCATCATAACACACCTCTTCATGTAGGCTCTGGAACAGCTCCATCCAGCAGAACTTTACGTGGTGACGGAAACGTTTTAGATTCTGCACAGTAGCCACTAGCCACGTGGTTGCTGAGTAACTGAAGCGTGGCTAGTGTGGCCGAGGAACCGAATTTTCCATTTTACTTAATTTTACTTAAATGAAATGTAAACCTTAGTCGCTGCCTGTGGCTAGCGTGATCGTACTGGACAGACGGATGCTAGGAAGATGACGGGGTATGGCAGTTAAGACCCAGGCCACCTGGGTCCCAATCCTGGCCCTGCCTCTTACTGGTTGTGACCCCTTGAACAGGGCTTCTACCTCTCCAGGCTTCAGGGTCCCCATCCGTAGAGGGAAAATCTAGAGGAGGTGCAGACCGTGCCTGGCCCGGTGCTGGCTTCTCAGCTTGCGGTGTCTGGTGTCCTGCTTGGCGAGGCCCGTGGCCACCTGAGCTGCCACGTGCAGCAGAGAAGCGGTGCGGAGGGCTCCCTTGGGGCAGCTGAGGCTGTTTGCTGAGGGGCCCACCCTGGTGGGGAGACCACCCGGCCCAGGGGACACACTTGTGGGCAAGTCCCCCCACGCATCCCCTCCACCTGAACCTCTGCTTCTGTACCTGCTGTTGTCTTCCGCCTCCCCCGCTATCAGAAAGGTGCACGGACCCCAGCGACCATCCTGCCCAAACCCCTCATTTCCAGAAAACAAAAGGGAGGCCCCGAGAT
Source organism: Monodon monoceros (assembly GCF_005190385.1). Taxonomy (NCBI): domain Eukaryota; kingdom Metazoa; phylum Chordata; class Mammalia; order Artiodactyla; family Monodontidae; genus Monodon; species Monodon monoceros. Next base: position 6,667,414 of record NW_021703786.1, on the reverse strand, counting down.
GCTGGGTGACCTGCCTATGGCCATGGGCAGACAGGACAAGAGCCTAGGGCTTCTGTTGCTGGTTGAGGATCTGTCCCCCATAGAGCATGGCTCTCAGTGTCCCACATGGCTCCTGACCTCCCCCGACACACCCCTTCCCCACCCGAAGCTCAGTCTGAGGCCCCTCGCACACCGCACGCCCTGCCCTCCACTGCCTTCAGAGCGCCGTGCCCCCAGGGCCATGTCCTGCTCGCCTCGCCGCCTTGCAGCTCAGGCCTCCGGGTTTAGGAGGATGACCAACCAGGAGTGGAAGCCCAGTTCCCTAGCGGCCCCTGCCAAGACACAGAGCCCAGAGGGCAGAACTCTGCTCCTAGCATCTTCTCTACACACCCCAGCTGTCCTTAGAACACAGACACCCCCGAGCACCCCAAACATTCTTGCTGTACTCCAGGTCTGGGGAAGGCTGGCTTCCCCGCTTCTAGGGAAAAGCAAGCCCCATAAAACATCACTTCCTTCATGCCCCTCCCCCATCCCTGCAGGACCACGGCCCCCGCTGCCCCACAGGTGAGAGTCCCAGGCCTCCCGGTTACACGGAAGCTAGAGCAGCCTGGGCACGCGAGTGGGTATCACCGGGCGCTCTGCCTTGAGTCTCTGACGCCCACATGGAGGGAAGGGAGAATCTAACCAACCCCCCCGCCACCATCACTCAGGACAGAGAGCTAGACCCAAACCCAAGAGCACACCCAACACACATGTATGTCAGAAGGGCACCGGAGCCGGACGAGGGGAGGAAGGAAGGTGAGGTCTAGACAGCAAGGCACGTGAATGCTGGGGAGGCACAGGGTGACAGAAAACCCTGGGCCCCAAGTTCAGTCCCCTCCCCAAGGAGAGAGAACCTGGAAGAGGTTTCAGAAAACAGAGGGCAAGCAGAGGTAGGGCTCCTGTCTTTCCCTTCCCCCTACAAGCCACTCTCAACCAGTGAAATACTTCAGTTAATCAGAAACTGGGCTGCATCCTGACCTGGATACAAGGTCAAGTGGATCTGAAACTTAGCACCTGTAGGTCATTTCGTGAATGGATGTATGCATGAGTTGGTTCTCCTTAGGGGTTCCCCTCTCCCCAATGCAGCCCACCTCCCATGTCCCCAAAGCCCTGGGAGACAAAGCCACTCACCTGGGAACTGATAGCCATAGCTAGGAGCAAATCCAGGGTAGCCGCGGCCATAGGTTGCCACAAAGTTGGGGTAGCCTTGAACACAGAGAGAAAGACCACGTCGGTTAGCACAGCTGCTTCAGGTTGCGGGAGTCCGAGGGAGGGCGGGAGTGAGACACAGTCCGAGTTATTTTCCTCCACAAAATTACTTGTCTCCCGTGGGGGTCTTTACCCAGGGCCTGGGTCACCCCTCGCCCGTGGCTGGGGCACTGCTGTCAGCCTGCTGGTGATTAGCCCGTATTTGGGCCGAGAGACCCCCAAAGCCCACGCACTTTCTTGAACCTGCAGAGTAAATGCCACAGGTTAGCCCCAGACCCTCGGCCAGCGCCGGGCGCTGACATTTGCAGAGCTTACCCTGTATGTACTTTACCTTAAGGCTATTGACAGTAGGAGATTAAAGTCCTTCGCCAGCACCATGGACAGAGCATAAGGAACGCGGGGTGGGGTCACAGTCTAGGGGCAAAACTCGGGGCTGACTCTGTGCCTCTGGAAAAACACTGGGCCCAGTGAACCATGGCCCGGGGGACGCAGGGACCAAGCCACGTCCAAGCAGGGACACTCCACCGTATCTTCCCAAGGCCCTGGGAGAACAGGGAGGGCCTGGCTGTGCTAAGTGTGCACCACAAGCGTGAACCCAAAGCCTCAACAGGCATTTCCCAGCAAGCACGCTCCTTCCAGGCACCCGTCTCAGCAGATTACCTGGGGGTGCTGGCTAACCAAGGGGTGTCTGTGGAAACCGCTGCTGGACTGGGCATGGGGTGCAGGGGAAAGAACTGGCAAGTTCTGGCGTCCCTGTGGTCGTCTCCGATCAGTTACCAGTTACCAATCCTGCATGAGACGCCACTGCAGCTCCCTACCCTTCGTGGTGCCCACTCAGACCCTCACTCCTCACGTCCCGACTTCTTGAGTTCGGCTACAAAGAAGGCTGGGGTAGCCTTCTTGGATGGAAATTCCACTGGCCATAGCAGACCCATGGCTGCCCCGTTCCCAGCCTGCCAGGCTCCCTTTTCTTCCCTCCACTCCATATAGAAGAAACTCAGTCCATTCACGCTCTTAAAATACCACCCTGGTCAGCCTGCCACCTACTTTACCACCACCACCACTGCCAGCCTGACCTCTGCTTTGACCTCTGAGCGGGATGCCTGTGGCTCTTTTCGGCTGCCCAGCACCTGAACCCCCTTCTCTGTGTCTGAGTCTTGGAGACGGGCCTGCCTCCCATCATGGAAGCAGACTGTGAACCCAGGCTGGGCCAGTGCAAGTCTTCTCCAGGTGCCAGTGGGGCAGAGGAGGGCGGACGGTTCAGAATCTATTCTGGCGTCAGCAGCAGAGCCCGGGGTCCATTGGTGGCAACAATGGCCCCCTAACCAGGTCATTCCTGGGTTGTCCCCTTGGTGGGGCTGTGGCTGACCGCCCAGCTCCCCAGTTCCTGCCTGTTCCCCAGCCTTCCTGGCACTTCTGTCCGTTGCCCAAGCCCCTTCCAATAATCTCTTTTACTGTCTATAGCAGCCAGAGTTATTTCTGTTGCTTTGTCACCAAAACGCTAGTAGAAAGCATTTTGATGGGCAGGTTTAGGACAGTCTCCACGCCCTCCAACCATAAGGCCCATAAGTGGCGGCTTTCCACATGTACCCTTGCGGCTCCATACAGCAACTTAAACACCCTAAAGCCAGGCTCTGGGGTCTCATGATCCACTTCCAAGGTGGATTCTCACATGTCACAAGCATTTTCTGACCCTGCAGGTGATGGCTGAACACCAAGATCATTCACTAAATTCCAGCTTGGGTGCAGCATCACGAGTTAGAGTTTGCGGGTCTTCCTGCTGCCTGCTCATAGCGCTTTTATGCTGAAGGCGGTCCAAAAATGGGACCCACCCTCCTTCACTTTCCTCTGCTTGTTGGTGTCACAGCTTTCATCTTGACCAGAAGATCTGTCATCAGACCTAAGACAGAAGTTTGCTGGACTAGACATCAGGAGATGGGTTCCAGCCTCTGGCCCAAGGCCATGTCATCGGGAGCTTGAGTCTTGCCATCTGTAGAAAGCTTCGCAGGTCCCCTGAAGTGCTGATGGGCCCCAATTCTCAGGGACCAGCTGTGGCTCCTTTCCCTCGCTTCGGCCAGAGCTTTTCCAAATTTGCAGTCACCGCTCACTGGCCAGTTGATCTGTTTACACCCCACAAGGGTCTTGCTGCTTGCTCTTTCTGCATGAGTTTATTTCCCAGCACTTGGTGCCTTGCTGACAGAGGGATGCCCAGACCAACCAGGATGACCTGGTGGCTTTGTCCTGACTGCAGAGGAACAGACCCCAGTGAGTCGCTGAGCTCTGGCACCCAACGGGGAAAGAGAGACAGAGAGACAAAGTATAGGGACAGAGACGGGGACTCGGGTGCCTTAAGTGGACACACACATACTGGCTCCTTCCTTGGTATTTATCTCATGGCTGGCCAGCCCAATTCTCCTCCAAATTAATCACCTGCTATCAAATCAGATCTTTCAGCAATAGACTTCTTACCATGATTTCAACAATATTGATTAATGAATTATATGCAAACAGCCAAGTCACTGCTGCCCAAGGGCTTTCCTAGTGAAAAATGACTCCTTTGCCTCTAACTTCAGTGCTGGGGGTCTTAAATATTTTAGTGTTAACGTGACAGCAAAAACCTAAGCCCATGTGTCACCTTCCGAGGCTCCCTCAGGGTGGGTGGGGTGGAGGGTGGTGGAACGCCCAGTCCCTCCCTGATTCGAGTCACCAGTATGATTCCATTGTATCTGCCTACTTCCTGGCACACTCGCAAGTCTTCACCAGGAATGAGGAAAAGCATGGTCAAGTTCACCCCAGTTGGGGGCCTCACCCCAATCTTCCCAGGCATGTCAAAATTGTCTCCTGTTCAACAAAGATGAGAATTTGGCATCTGCCCGAGTGGGGGCTCTTATCTCCGCCCCCCATCGCCGAACATCCTCTGGGTCGGGCAGATGAAATCATAAATTTATAATACAACATTACTTCAATTTTCCTCTTCATCTACTGCTGTGCAGTCCAGCTCTGCTCCAGCGGTTCACAGCCCCAGCCACATGGGGGAAACCGGCTGGCTGCGTATCAGTAGCACATTACGGCAGACCCACGCGGGCGCTCCATCAAGCCACATCACGTTGAGATGACCCAGCCACCGCTTCCATTAGCAGCCGGGCCCCTCCCTCACTGGCCACTGCATGATTTATTTGCTCCAGTGCTCTGGATGCCTGATCAAGCCCACAGTAATTATCTCTTGTCAAAAAAGGAAAAAACCAAGCCTTCTGCCTGGATGACCACCTTTCTTGCAGACAGGCTTTCCATTGTGGGGAAAAAAAAAAAAATCAGAAATCAGCAAGAGAATTTGAAGTTGCCAGTTGGCTCATTTGGGGCACCCCCCCTTTTGGGATGCTGGCAGAATTCTCAGAATTGTGGTTCTAGATCTTTGTTCCAACCCTAGAAGATGTTTGCACATGACTCATCCTTTTCCAGGCTCTGTTACTCAGCTACTCAAGAGTCACAGAAAACGGCTCCCACCAGGCCCCCAACTTGAAAGAGACAAGAGACGGGGCTGTTTATCCAGGGAGCTGCCAGCGTGTGACACATCTGCCGCGTGGCGTGCAGAGCGTTGCCTGGGGCACCACGGTGGCTCCATGAGGTCTGCATACAGATGCGACACCAAGTGCCAAGGGCCCTTTCCAGGCCGTAGTCTACAAGGACGCTGGGCCCCCAGAATCATCTGGAGTTGCAGGGGTTCCTCCAGACCTGTGCTGTCCCATTAAAGTTTAATTTAATTTAAATTATATAAAAAGAAAACTTCAGTTCTTCAGCCCCGTCTTAAACGCTCAATAGCCACATGCAGCTAGCGGCCACCATCTTGGGCGGTGCGGATATACGACCTTTCTACCATCGCCGAGAGTTCTAGTGCAGTGTGCTGCTCTAGATGGAAAATGAAAAGCTGAATTTTGAGTTTCCTCTGTTTACTAGAAAACAGCTGAACAAATGGAGACCTCCTTGGGGATGACCTCAAACAGATATTTTGGGGAAAGACAAATCCCAGTTGAAATTACAAATGAGTCTAGGCATGCGGCTCTATGTTCCAGCCAATCTCCTTCTGATCAGTGAATGCCAGCAGATTAGAGCTCTTCATCCCTTCCAGACAAAAAAAACCACTTTTTTTTTGCTTTCATTTCCGAGGGGCTTAATGTTGGGGAACACTGGGTCAGGGTTTCACAGCGCCGCTAGAATGCCTCTGGCTTTCTTCAGCTGGTCAGCAATGTCTCTCCACTTCTGGGACCGCAGGGTGAAGCTTTTCTTCAAAGCCTCAGCAATGAGGTATTTCTCTATCACTGCTACCAAACACGTTAAAGCGTGTGTGCCCAGCGAGGTCAAGATAGTTAGAGGCAGTAGGATTATACGGCTGAGAAGGCCAAGAGGAATCAGATATATCAACGATAATCAGGTTTGCTTTTATTAAGTCCACTTTCATTAAGAAAAACCAAACAGATTCTAGTGCACTGGGTGGGCAAGGCAGCGAACAAAGTCTGAGAGCTGCAAAAATACCTTTCCTAAGGGTCTTAGTTGATTTTGGTTTTGTCGAGCTCAAAGGCTGGGAGACTGACTTAAGGATGATTCCTCCTCTTCTCTCGTACACTTTCTTAAAGGAATTCCCATTGGTCTGATTATTCCACGATTCTGTCAAAGGCTATGAAAGCTAAAACCGAAACAGCTGTAGGTCTCCTCCCAAGAACGTTTGCTGCCACAGCAAGAGAGATCAAGAAAGAATAACTGCAACTGAAAGTATGGAGAAAATCTTAAAGGGTATTTAAAAATTAGTTCCACAGTTTCCAAGTCATTTATGGACCAGTGTGTCTGCTGTCTCACTAGGATGTCTACTCCCTGATATCAGACTTCTTTCTCTGGTGCCTCCTAAGCATCTAGAACAATGCCTGGCACTTAGGAGGTACTCAGTAAATATTTGTTGAATGAATGGATTTAAAAGCTTTAATGGGTTACAGTCTCACTTCTAAAAATCCCTAACAGTGTTATGTATTTTTCTGCCCTTTCGACGATAAAAGTTTAAATCGCTGAAACCTCATCTCATTAACAAACTTAAAAAAAAGTGTTTCTGCGTGAGCCAAGTTCATTAGCCAAACTGTTGGCGGTGGCAACGGTGGTGATTCTAGGACTGATATGCAGGCCTAGTGCACCACAGAGATGGTGACCCAGGTGACTGATGGAGTCAGGTCAGGCCATCTTGCCAAAGGATTAGACTTCATTGGTGACATCACTTTAAGGGAAGAAGCAAGAAGCAAGGGCTTCAGTTACAGCACAGCAGATGGCACTCTCCTCGACCAAGAGTCCAGAGGCCCAGGGTGCCAAACTGTGCCAGTGGGTGAAAGAGAGGGCAGCCCTGGGAGTTTCTGGCGAGCGCATCAGAGAAAGCTCGGTGAAGACCCAAGTCTGGCTGGGGAGGCAACAGGCCAACCAGATCGTGAGACTGTGAGTTTGTTCCCTGGGTGGTGGTCTGATTCCCCCTTCTGCCTGGACCTCAGGCTGAGCTGGTTCCCAACTGGGGACACATTTGGGGACCTCTCAGGAGGCCCTGTCTCAGCAGGCATCTAGATGTCCTCAACATAGTAGCTGGGGAATTCAGGAGGGCTGGGAGCTGATGAGGGCTGGAGTCCAGTGCACAGACCTTGTTGGGAGGTAGAAATTCAAAGATAATCCAACTCCCTTGGCTGGGGGTCCAAGGAGGAGGCTGCAGGTGCCATGGCACAAGTCACACACAGATGCAGGTCTAGCTATGTTCTCGGTCACCGGCAGGAAGGGATCCCAAGTGGCAGGGTGTTGGATACCTACTTGGGTGGTAATTTGCCCGGGGCTCCCCAGTACCTTACTAACAACAGCTCCCAGTTTGAGTATATATTACTGTATTTTGTTGATTAGAAGACACACTTTTTTTTTTTTCTTTCACATCTTAACATCCTGAAAGTGGGATCCATCTCACAATGTGGTTTAGTTAACAGTATATAGTTTTTCTTTCCAGATGGTACACAAGGTGCATTCCACCACCCATGGCAGCTTGAACCTGACAAAATACAGCACTGGTTGGGCACGATACGGCTTCATTTATCCTCAACAACCCCATGAAATGAGGGTTCCCATATCCCTATGGATGGGGTAACTGAAGGACAGAGAAGACTGTCCCTCCAAAGTCACACAGCTGACCAGATGAGAAGTCCAGATCTCCTGATTCTGAAGTCCTGAGCCCTTTCCTGTGGTCCACACAGCCCGCCTTGGTGGAAGCCAGACCCACACCATCAATTCCACCCGAAGAGCTCTCTGCTTGCTTGGGGGTGGAGGAGAGCCTCGGTGACCTGAGGGGCCCTGCCTGGGGCATGGGGGTTTCGCCTGGTGGCAGCCTCAACCAGAGCTACATGGGCAAGAGGCCAAACCCTTAAGTAGCAAGGGTATGGGGGATGGGGATGAACTGGGGGAGGCTATGACTCAAGAACTAATAGACTCAACCACAATGACATTTTAAACCAGCTATTACTACCTCTTTACTGCAGCTCAGGGAAGTCATAACTTGAAACATGAGAGAACAAAGTCGGGGAAGATGAGTGAGCACCTGGCAGCCATCACATTTCCATCCCTCAGAGAGCAGGAACCAATCAGATGGCATCTGGAGAAGCACGGGGACCATGTGGGTCTGCCCACCACCAACTGTGGTCCGAGCCACTCGGCCACCACCTCTCCTCACACACGCACTGCCTGGACCTGCCCAGCAGCAGCCTTGATGGCCCTCGGGGCTCCACACTAGGACCCTCGCATTCCAAGCTATTTCTTCTGTCTGCATGGCCCTTGGCTTGCTCATCCTTCTCTTCCTAGCTGAGATGTCACCTCCACAGGGAGGTGTTCCCTGATTCCTCCAACTAGTTTCCATTCCTCATTATGTGCCCATAAAGCACCTCACAACTCTCTCTATTATGAGTAATAACGTATCCATGTGATGAGCTGTTAAATGTCACTTCTCTCACTAGACCACAAGCTCCATGAGGGAAGGGACCACATCTGCCTTGTTAGGCACTGTCTCCCAGTGCTGGCCCTGGGCCAGGAACGCAGTAGGTGCTCAAGGACTATTGCTGTTGAATGCCTCCTGCGGTCAACAAGGCACCTGCCTGGGCTCCCATTATGAAACCATTGGTCTGTGGAGCCCCGAGCCCTTGCTTGGCATCTGGGAAGAATACAGCTGCCGCACCTTTGCTCTTTGGCAACTGACATGAGCGAGCTGGCTTTGCTCCACACCTCTGCTTCCCCAGGAAGAAAACCTCCCCCAGGCAAGCAGAGAAAACCATGGGGTACATGATACCTCACATAAAGGGTATCAAGTGAGAGGCAGAAGGGTGGGGGTGCTTCCTGAAGATCTGGATCCTAAAAAGCCATTTGATGCCCTAGGGACTTTATACTCATCATTTAAAATTCAAGACTCTGAAAGCCAGCAGGCAGTAATGGGCTCAATTCTTTTAAGATTTTATTTTAAAATTTGGAACTATTAATCCATTTGGGGTTTCTTTTGGTATATAACATAAGGTAAGGGCCACATACAAATTATTTATAGAGCAAGAGCTACACAAGTATCTTACAGTCAACCAGGAAATCATTCTCATTGATTTTTTAAAATTAATTTCTTTATAATAATTAAACTCATACATAGAAACACATTTAATTTAGGCTCCTTAACTTTTTCTATCAACAGGTGCCTTCCTATATGCCACACTATTTTAATTACTGTAGTTTTGGACTATGTTCTGATATTTGGTCAAACTCTCTTTTTTCTCATTTCTCTTTTTAAAAAATTTTCTTATTTATTCTCATGTGTTTCTTCTTCTAGATAAGTGTTAGAATCATTTGGCTAATTTTTAAAGAATTACAATAGGAATTTTTGTTGAAACTCTTTTAAAACTAAAAAATTAGCTTTAACATCTTAGCCATTTTGAGAATTCTCATGGCATCCTTTTCCATTTTTTAAAGTCCCTCAAAATAACTTTACCTGCCTTGTTACTTCCTCAGACAAATAGATACAATTCTTTTAAAGGTCTAAATTCTAAAGCCAAGAAAAGTTTTATAAATTTAAAACTGAGCCAAGAATGATTTAAACAGCAGCAAATCTGAAAATACATAAAGAGCTTATCAAACAATATAGAAGAGGGACTCTTAGCCAAACCAAATGAAACCCATTAAAACTAGACAGACCGTGTGCCTGAATGGAATTTTACCATTAACTACCATTTATCCCATTTAATTAGTATTTTCCTGACACACAATAACTTGCACTAAAATACCGTTCTCTCGCCTTGAAATTTCTAATTACTGTTGCGACCCACACCATTATGCTTCTCCACTGCTTTCTCCATCTTTCATGCCTTTTAGGGGGCAAGATTTTCAATTATCTATGCAGGATGGACAGAGATACCTTTAAGGAAGGGGCATAATATGCAACTCAATTTCTCTAAAAGCCAGGAGAGATCATTTTTCATCAGAACAAACATACTTTGTCTTTCATCATTTTTTTTTTTGCAAATAAAGAATAAAACAGGTTATTTAAGACATCCATTTAAACACAAATTTCATATCCCAAGAGAAAAATGTTAATCACTTAAATAGACAGGATTATTGCCCACCATTACCATATCCCCTCCTCTCCCAAGTTTTAGAAAATGTAGCCTTGGCTCACATAAGTTAAGCCAGCCAGGAGTCCATAGGTCTTTAAGAACTCCCAGTCAGCAGAGAGGGCTGAGGCAAAGAGAGTAACTTTTCCTCCTTTTGAAAAAGGGAGTGAAAAGGGGAAAAAATAATATCAAGTACCTTCTATGAGCCAGGCATGGGACAAGATGCCTATCTAGTTGTCTGCCTATCTATCTATCTATCTATCTATCTATCTATCTATCTATCTATCTCTGCTAACTTAATGGTCACAACTGTCCTGTAAGAGGGATTATCACCCTCATATACAGATAGGGAAGCTGAGCCTCAGACAGGTAAAGCAGTTTGCCCAACCGGAAGGTGACCCAGTCCCCAGGGTCCGGCCCAGACTCACCCAGCATCCCCATGCCAAGCATGAAAGCATCCATGGTATAAGGCAGTCCCCGGGCCCGGCCTCTTGTCCCAGGTGGGAACATGACTTCCTTCGGCTGAGCCTTCTTACATTCTACCTGTTAAACAGAAAGGCGAACAAATGAGATGCAAATGAATTCCATGTAAATGTCAAATGCAGAACTGATCTGGTTACCAGCTAAGTTATTTTTAGCCTTGCTCCTTACTCACTGTAAAAACAGTCGTGCCAAGTAAATGGCCTGCAAGATAAATACTGAAGAAAACACACCACTTGTGCAAATCCTGCAAAAACCTACAAGGATGAGATTGGGTTTGGAGGGGCGGCAAGGACATCAGCTGAAGATGCCCAGGTGTGGGCTGGAGCTCAAATTGAAACCTGCGCAGAAGGCGTGAGAAGGCGGGCGATGGCTGTTGGATGCGTCTGTGACTAATAACAACAGCAATAGTAATAATCCGTCATTATCGTTCAGCCCTTTACATGTTTACACATTCCTCTCAGGCTCCATCAGGTCAGCGACTCTTCATAGCAGGCCACTTGCTATGAAGTCTCATTAAATAGACAGGCCAGTTAGTCTTAGCTCCATTTCACAGATGAGAAAACTGAGCATCAGAAGGCTTGTGTAACAAGCTCTAAGCCATATCCCAGCAGGCGCAGGCCCGGAAGCCGGAGTTTTAAAATTTCTAGGTCAGCGATGCCACCATCTCCATAAAACCTGCCCCAGCACACTCCCGAGGGAAGTAATAAGATTAAACGTGGATTACCGGTTTCTCACTTTGCAGCTATGTCTTCAAGTGGTTGCTAATCTTTCCTTTCTGTTTCCCCCTCTGCCTCCAAAATTTCTTAATCCTATTCTGCTCACATCCAGAAGTCATTTACTTAACAACCTTAATGACACGTAATACAGACCCTACACTGTTATCACTGGTGTTCCTTAGGCCCTTGGTGGGCGCTTACTTGCTTTTAGTTTACAGACAGATTTAACGAGCCTTGTTAGCCAGGAATCAATCCCATTGCTGATGAAGATGGGATGTTGTAGAGCAAGGCAGGAGTGCTCAAAGCTGCCGGAACTAACAGCACGACAGCCTGAGAGTGATGGGGAAAAGATGAGAATCAGGCACCTTATTTTTTTATTTTTGTTTGTGGTACGCGGGCCTCTCACTGCTGTGGCCTCTCCGGACGCGCAGGCTCAGTGGCCATGGCTCACGGACCCAGCCGGGGCACGAACCCGTGTCCCCTGCATCGGCAGGCGGACTCTCAACCACTGCGCCACCAGGGAAGCCCCAGGTACCTTATTTTAAAAAGCAGTCTGGGGCCATATAGTATAGAAGCCAAAACTTCACATAGCTCCACAGCTGCTGAGGGTCACGATCACACATTAAATCACTATTGCTCATGGTATGTCTGAGAGATGAAGAAAAAGTTAAATTTTGTGCAGTGTACTTTGTTTTAAAAAGGACCTACACGGGTTATCCATTATGGAGATATTCTCATTCCAAATGCTTCAATTAAAAGGTATTTTAGTGCTTAAGGCTAGGAGGAAGCTTTAATTACCTAAAATATTAACTCCTCTTTCTTCAAAGACGCCGGATAATAAGTATTTACTGCTGCTCTTTAAAGAATGATCACCACGCATGCTTTAAAAAAATGGACAAAATGGTTCAATAGTCATGACTGATATGTTTAATACGAAGAGTTTTTATAGAGTAAAAGGAAAGAGATGAGCATCTCCACAGAGAAATGGGTAAAGGACTCGAACAGGCAATTCAAAAATGGCTCATAAGGAAGCATACATCCCCAAATGTGTGCTTTTTGAAACAGCAAAAGCCATAAATGTATACACTTCCTGCAACCAAGAAACCCTACTTACAGGGATTTATCCTGCAGGGATGAGGCTATTCACCACGAGCATTAATTATAATTTTTTTTTTAAAAAAGGAAATATCCTAAATGTCCAAGAACAGGGAGTTAGGCCGAGTTTGGTTCATCCAAGCTGATTGAAAGCTACGCAGCTACGGAGAAGCAGGCTGATAATAACATACACGGGTATTGGGAAACCCTCAGTCCCAGGCAAACCAGGGCGGCTGGTCACCCTAACTGCAAGAGGTGGGGACAAAAGCAAATTACAGTGCCTTTGGAAAATAAACAAGTGTATATATCATATAGGGGAAAAGTACTAAAAAATTACGCCAAAGTTGTCTTAGTTTCTTCTTTACTTCCATTATGCGTTCTACTGTTGTTGTTTATTCCTCCAATTTTTTCGCTTCGAGCATTACTGTCGCAAGCGAGGTGGGGTGATTCTCAAGAAATAAATTCATCAGAATTGGGTCTTTTCGATTTCTCTCATAAGCCCAGAGCTGACATTGTGCTCCTGGACTCCAGATCCCACCCCTGCGACTCAGAAGCAGGCTGAGAAGCCTCATTTGCAAGAGGCTGCCTGAGCCTGGGGAGATGGGTGTGCTCTGCAGAGGCAGACAGATAATTACCTAACGCCAACACCGGGATCTGGAATAATACGCTAACCAGCTCACTTCCTAATAGCCCTATCGGTGACAATCTACTGCATTGTCTTATGAAAACCTGCTGCCTGTTCCTAGGCAACCTGATCAACGAAATTTTCAGGTTTATACAATTTTCATTTAGGAAACATAAAGGTTAACTGACTGTAATGGGAGTATTTTAAACAAACCCACCTCCTCTTCCTCTCACAGAACAGGGCTGGCAGCTCTGTTGAATTCTGCTCTGTCTGGGCTAGCGATGTTTCGGGCGGCACCGGCTGTGTGGGTTCTGTCAACCCCTCGCCGTGTCGATGGTGAGCGCTCCCGGAGGCCAGGGGCCGTGGCACGCGCTCTCTCTGGGGGACCCTGCACGTCCCGGGCACTTGAGTGACAGGCAAAGGCAGCAGTCGCACTAGGGTGCCTGGCCTGGCCTGGCTGGCACGGAAGGCTTCTCGAAAGATTTCCCAGGACCAGGAGGCCTGCCCCCAGCCCTCACTACCTTTGATGATCTCGTATGAAGAAAACACACAAAAGGGAGAAGAGGTATAGCTTTTCTCTCCCTGGATCCTGAGTCCTTGCAGTGGGCCTGAGGCTTGCTGACGATGAGACTCTGTCCTTCGCCCATCGGACTGTGAGTTCTCAGGGCAGGGATCAGGGTCTGCCTCTACTTCCTGGTCCCTCAGTGAGGTTCCATACAGAGCATGGATTGACCTACATGCTCCTTCAGGGAGACCCGGTCTACTTGATGCCACGGTGCTGAGGAACGCGACGGGCCCAGCGAGCGCTAGGCAGCGGGGGTGCGGAGACACACAAGGCAGGGCCCCATCCAAGGGCCATCAGTCTATGAAAAGAACAGGTCTTGACTGCCCTGTTTTCCTAACATTAAGGCAAATATTCATCTGTCAACCTGTCCCTTGTCACTTCTGGGCCCGTCAGCCTCTGGTACCTCTTGAGTGAGCCTGCGTTTGAGTCACCCCCATCCCCGCTCTCCTCCCACTGGGCCCTGGCCAAACCAGAGAACTTGGAAGGAGCACCAGAGTTACAGTCAGAGCCAGAACTCGGGGAACCAGTCCATCTCCGCAGCTCCACGCACTTGGTCATCCGGCCACACGCTGTCCCAGTTTTCTATTGCTGTGCAACAAACTCCCCCACACTTGGTGGCTCTGAGCAATAATTTATCATGCTTCCTGGTGGCTCTGAGTGCGGAGTGGGCCCAGCGGGGCTCTTGCTTGTGGTCACTCATGTAGCTGTGGTCAGATGGTGGCTGGGGCTGGAGCCAGAGGAAGCCTGCCTCGGAGGACAGCCAAGATGCCTTCTTCCCTCCCACGGCGGGCAGCAGACGCTGCTTTGGCTAAGACCGTTCATCGTGGCTTCTCCGTGGCACTCGGTCTTCTCCCAGCATGGTGGCTGAGTCCCAAGAGGGAGTGTCCCAAGCATGAGCATCCCAAGGGACCGAGGCTGAAGCCACCCAGCTTCTTATCTCAGCCTTGGGAGTCACACTGTTTCTTCCATCACCTTCTACTGGTTACACTGGGCCGGCCTGGATTTGGTGTAGGAGGGGGACACTCTCAAGGACATGAATGCTGGGAGGCCTAGGCCATAGGGGCCATCTTTGGAGACTATCGCACGAGATCAATGGAGAGCAGTGAGCAGACAGGACAGCGGGACCCTTGGTGACGGGCTTGCTGGGGGCTGCCTTCACCATGGGGCGCAAGGCAGGGCACTGAGGCTCCCTTCCCAGGGCAGCCCCAGAGACACTCATCTGGCTCCCCAGGTAAATAGAAGCAAAATAGGAGTGGTTCTCCTGGTGACCTGATCTGCTGCTCCAGCTCTTTCAGCACCGTCCCTTTTATGGTTAGACCCCCTCATTTACGGTAAATGCTCCCCAACACCCACACCCAAAGTGCACACTCTCAGGCAGCCCTGGTGGGGGCAGAGTCTGAGGGAGAAACATCTCCGAGGCTTGGGTCTCAGGTCTCCTCCATCAACAGCTCAGACCCCGCCTCTGCAGCTTCTCACCACGGCTGCCATCAACACTGTTTCAAATGACAGCTGGAGAAAGTCATCTGGGTGGAGGGGCAGGAGGCGGAGTGGGAGTTCCATTGGGATCTGTGCTCGTAAGAAGCGCCAGAGGCCACTTGTGACCAACTGCTCACACCAGGAAGATGAGGCCTCCATTTTCAAGCTTCACGGCTGGCAAAGCCACAAAGTAACCCCACACCGGGGTCCAAATGCCAAGACATGCCAACCCCCCCAAAGCTAGATGGATTTGCTTTAAAATTCCAACCTCCAAATATGCTGCTTTGCTTGGCAAACTGGCCTTGGAGGAGAGGGTGTGGCTTCCCTGTAGCCCACGCAGTGATGGGCTCAGAAGGATGACCGGGCTGAACCCTCTTCAATGACAGCCCAGCTGTCCCTCCAGAGGGTGAATCGGAGGCTACTGTGAGGGTGACGTGTGGTCCCTAACCCTCTGTGCAGGATGCTCGTTGGTGTGGGGTGCCTCCGCCCACCTGGGTCCAAAGCAACTCAGTGAGGAGGTCTGCTTCTAACTTTATATTTAGAAAGAACTTCAAGAGGACAGCACAAAGGACACTGCACACCCCTTATCAGAGTCACCTGTTGTGAACATTTGGTGGCTTCTGCTTTATCATTTGCACGCTCTTTGTCTCTGTCTATAACCACGTATTTTCCCCTGAACCATCCGAGAGGAGGCTGCCTACATTACGGTTTGCGTTTCCGAAACATAAAGACATTTTCTTACATGAGCACGGTACAGTTAGCAACCTCAGGACATTTAGCATCTATAAAATACTGTACTCCAGTTCACCCAATGATCCCTTTCATAGCAGTATGCCCACCTTGTAGAACAGGAAGCTGAGGCCCACGGACATCATACACGGTGCCTGTGGCTTCAGAACCAGTCTATGTCTGGTGGGGCTGGGTTTGAACCCAGGTCCGCCTGGTGTCACGGCCCAACCAAGGCGGGGGGCCCCGTGCCACCGCCTCTCTAGGGGGGCGATGCTTGGCATTGGCTTTGGAGAAGACGCTGGGGCTTCAGCGGCGACAGCTTCCCTGCAGCTACTCTGAGTGGCCGCTGTTGCCCAGCTGGCCCGCAGCCCTTGCTCAGGCAAGCTCCCTGCCGGGCACCTTTTGGAAGAGGCTGGCAGTCGGAGAAGGATGCCACAGTCTGGGAAGTGAAAAGGCTTTTGTTCTTCCTTGGTCTCTACA
Source organism: Monodon monoceros (assembly GCF_005190385.1). Taxonomy (NCBI): domain Eukaryota; kingdom Metazoa; phylum Chordata; class Mammalia; order Artiodactyla; family Monodontidae; genus Monodon; species Monodon monoceros. Next base: position 6,651,373 of record NW_021703786.1, on the reverse strand, counting down.
CAAACGGCCCTGGTCAGCACGTGCCCCAGGGCCAGGAGGGAAGCCTGGCCCGGCCTCAGTCTGGGGAAACCCAATCCCCGCAGCCGTGGCCTTGATTTACCACCAAGGACAAGGGAGATCTGTGTGGCCTGAAGAAGCCAGCATTTGCAGCTTCACTTCTTGCCCCAAACAGGTCACGTTAGAACCATTTACTCCTCTAGGGAGAGAGGGGCCTACTTCAAAGGATAAAATAGATCTCAAAGAGATCAACCTGGACCATGTGGCTGGCAGGAGGGGAGGGGACAGCTGTAGGTCAGGCCTCTCGGGGCGGGCGAGCGCTTGGGGGCGGGGGGGGGATGGCTTGTGGCTTCTGCTGTGGGCACCATCCTTCTGGGGAGCTTCCCAAAAGACACAGACACCTGACCACCGGCATCTCCTCTGACTCAAGCTGCACCCCCTCCCCAGCCAGGCCCCGGTGGGCTCCAGGCCAGTACTGCCTCTCTGAAGCCCCAAGCTGACCATCTCCTGCAGCCCCCAGGCTCTGAGCGGAAGGGCGATGACACTCAGGTATAAAGATTCTGGGGTCCTGCCCCAAGCCAGCAGCTCCCCAGACTCTCTAGTGAGGCAGGCGGGGTGAGCTGCACCCCAGAAACCACACACAGCCGCCCACTGTGGTATCCCCCATCACAGCCCTTCTTCCTCCTGCCCGCTGCTCTCTCTTGCCCTCTCTGCTAGTCACAAGCCTTTCTGGAGACTCCAGGAGGGTGGACCCTTCACGGGGCTCTTGCCCTCAAGGATCCTGCAGAGCAGGACAAAGCCTAGACAAGCTCCTTGGGAAGGAACTGAGTCTACTGTCCCGCTCCGCGCATGGTGCCCAGAGCCGGCCTCAAGAGCACGGCGGCTACAGCATGCGCTAGAGAACGTGCAAACGAAGATGAGGGCCCTTCTCCCACCATCACTCAGAGTTTCAGGACGGCAGCTGGGTGAACGCCGGGCCTGAGACACCATCACGCCGGGGGCAGCAACCACACCCTGGAAATCCTGGCAGCCGCCCTGGGAAGACCCAGCCCTTGACTCCAGCGGGAAAGGGCATCCAGCCATCTGGCCATACCTGCGCCTCACCAGTGCCAGCTCTTGTGCCCTCTGCCAATGCAGAGAGGACCCCCAGACATCTCCATCAGACACCATCCTTGTAGACAGGGAGCAGCGTGCGGCCAAGCACCAGAGGACCCACTTGTATGGATAAGTTGTCTTGTTCCAATGCAAAGGGGTCCTCACAGATAGGGGACCCCCTCCCCAGTGGAGTCTAAGGAAGAGGGGGTTACTGTGCAAACCGAAATGGAAATGCCAGCCTGGGAAGTGAAGGAGGCCAGCAGAAACGTCTACCTTCAAAGGACACACGCTTGCTATAAGTGGCCCAGACCCATTCATGACAAGCACTGAGAGTCCCACCGGACATAGAATCTTGACTCCCCTCTCTGGGCAGCAGAATTACTCTGGAGAAGAAGGAACATGTTGTGTATTGAGCACTGCCCATATGCAAGGCGTAGTCACGACATCCTCGTGTGTGTGTGTGTCTCTGTGTATACATATATTATATAACGCAGAATATATGTCACGACACATACATGTAACACACATAAAGCGCAGCGCCTGGCACACAGAAGTCCTCCAAGAATGCCCAGTGTTCTCGACACCCTCACTAATCGACTCCCCGTTTCCTCCGTGAGTTGGCCTGACTCACCCCATGGGTAGAGTAGAAAAGGAAACTGAGGCTTCGAAGAAGGATTTGTCCAAGGTCACAAAGCCAGATAATGACAAAGCTAGGATTCAATCCTAGGTCCTCCAATTCAAAACCCCTGTCCCCACCTCTCGGCCTCTGGCCAGCCCTCCCCTACCTCCCTCTATCCACCCGCCAAGGCCCGTTCAGAAGTTGTTCCTCCCACAAGGCCATCCCCGATCCTAGTTCCAGAATTAATTTCCCCACCACTTCCGGGACTAATTTCATCCACTGTTTCCTCTGCTCAGTATTTTATTAAAATCAGCGATGGCGAAGTGAAAACAGTCATAAACCAATACCATTAGCACCTCCTACTCAGCAGGCAGGGCTGGGTGGGGACACAGATGAATTCACGATGTCGCTCAGAGTCTGGGCAAGGAATGGAGAGGAGCTGGTCCCTAACCCTGTCCGGAGACACATGCCCAGTGTCACCGCAGCCTCCAAGGGGTGCCCAGATCCAAGGGGGCCTTGCCCTGCAGCCCAGCCTAGAGGCTAAGGTCCCTGGTTTTGTCTCTGCTCCACTGCCAGCTCTGAGCTGGGACCAGCTGCCTGACTTCCCTGTGCCTCAATTTTCTCATCTGTATAACAGAGTAACAGCAATGCCCACCCCACAGGGCTGCAGTGAGCTAAGAAATTAAACTAGCTAATCCTATAAGTGCTCGCGCTGGATAAAGTTAGCTGGGTCACACCTGACTGTCCTCCACATGGAACCTAGGTGCGAGCCTTTCAAGGTGATAAAGCTAGTTCACATCTGCGCTTAAAACGTAAATCCCAAAGCCTGGGGAGCACAGCGGAAGGGAGAAAGTGGCCGCCACCCCCGCAGGCTGGGAGATCTGGCATGCTGCCACTAACTTTCTCCCTGACCTCCCCAACCTGCTGGCCGGATAGGCCCGTCTTCCTGCTTTCATCGTGCTGCAAGGCGTGCTGAGGGAGCTTCCCAGGCTGCGCTATTTGGGGAAAAAGCTGATGGCGGCAGCAGCAGCTGGTTTTTTTGTTTTTTTGAATTTCTGGGAACCTGCAAGGGCACTTCAAAGTGAAAAGAAACCTCAGCCTCCAGCAGGTGCCCAAATTCTGCCACAAGCCGCGTGTTTATCCCAGTCTGTGGTGGGCTTTGCCAGAGACCCTGCCCAGGCCTAATTTCATTTCTCAATTCAAAAGAAAAGAAAAGAAAAGAAAAGGGCGGCTTGGGCATCAGCTCACACGTCCCCGGGAAGTCGGGCAGGGCAGGTGAGTGCAGTCAAAGTCCCCAGAGAAGGGGAGCAGAGCAGCCTCTTCCAGGCGTCTCCAGGCCCCCTCCCGACCCTGTACCCCCTGGGAGGCAGGGGTAGCACACATGGAAAAGCCCAGAGGCCTTCGGCACTGAGATACTGAGAAGGATGCTCCGCTCTCCCCAGCCCCACTGCAATGACCTCACCAGAGGACAGATGAAGGGCAAACGAGCCAGAGCTCAGGCAATGGGGAGGCCACCTCCCTGCAGGCCAAATTACTTGTGCCTAAAGAGCAACAGACATTTACCACCCAACCACCGCAGCCCTCCCCGCTGCCTTCCCCCACTTCCCTCAACACAGAGGTCCCGCTGCTCGCACAACAGAGCTGGTACAAACAGCTGATACACAAACAGCACGCGTGGAGGGGTGCGCACGCATGCGTGATGGGGGGGTGGGCGGGGAAGGGCCGCTCCCTCTCCCACGTAAACACGAGATTCATTTACCAGGTGCCTCTCTGGCGTTTCCTTTTTTTTTTTTTGCCTTCATCCTGCTTGTTTAATGTTACATTTGACGTTCTCATTTTATAGATGGCAACAGAGTCAGAATGGATGGCTAAAATTAGCTTACGAGTGAGAATGACGCTACAAATAGGATGGTGAACGCAGAAGCCTAGTTAATTCCACCCACATTACCTCCCCCCTCCATGCCCCCCACTTTTGGGCTGGTGCCCAACTGAGCTCTCAGGCCTCAGGCTGAGGAGGGGCAGCTGTTGGGAGGGGAAGCATGCTGGGTCACTGGGGCACCCTGCCGGGGTCAGCACCCACCCCAGCCTGGGGCCTCCGCGGACCACCTGACCCAGCACCACAGCCCCGAGTCCAAGAGGCCAACCCAGGACTCTGCTGGTCTCTCGTCATCCTGCCCCCTCCCACCCAGAAGCCCCCGTTCTGGGGGTTAATCCCCCAACTGTGCCCCAGCTGAAGGTGGCAGGCCTGAGATCCCACCAGGCTTTGACCTTAGAAGTGGGGTTTTTGTAACCTCTCCAAAGGATGACTAAGCGGAAGTGTCCGAGTCAGCTTCTCTGGGACCTAGAAAATCACATCTGCGGGGGCCCTTCTGCTCTGCTCTGCAGGCTGTGTGCCTTCCCCTCTCCTGCGGGACCCCGCCCCCGCCCCCCGGCCCCCTGGGCCAGAGCATCAGGAGTACCCACACTCACCCCCTCCTGCCCTGGAGACTCAGGTCCCAGACCTGCCCAGGTCTGCACACCTGCATTTTACTGACTTGAAATCTGCCCAGGACCGCCTTACCTTATGATTACGTCTTTGTTCAGTATAATGATTCTAAGAATAGTGAGAGCGGTGACGATGATAACGAGAGTAAGAAGACTTATCACTGTGATAGAGCGTGCTATGGTCTGGTAAAACCCTTCACAAGTCCGAGTTCCAGCAGTCTCTATGGTAGGTGACACATTACCTGTCTTACGGAGAGGAGGGCCGAAGCACAGAAGCCAGGTAACTTGCCCAAGGTCACAATGAGTAGCAATTAGTGGCTGCATTGTGGGGCATGCAGCAGTGAGGGGTTCGTGGCACCACTGCCGGGAAGGCCTCTTGGATTGACAGCACTCCATGCTGAACGTTCCTTCACTCCCCACCTGCTCAGTGCTTGGAGCCCTCTAAGAATGAAGGCGCTGCTACTTTCCGCAGGCTGCTACCCCAAACCCTGCCATCTATTTGCTGTCCCCGCCCCACCCCACCCCCGTCCCCCCCACCAACTAGTAAAATGCTGACTCGATAGTAGTGAGCCTCGGTGACCACTTGGCTGACAGCCTTTCCTTGGGCCCATTGAGATAAGCAGACCGCCTCCTCTGAGCTGTATCAGTTTAGGTCAGGAGTAGAAAACCACGGCCCATAGGCCAAGTCAAGTAGCCACTTACTTTTGTAAATAAGGTTTTATTTCAACATGGCCATGCCCACCATTTACACACCACTCGTGGCTGCTTTTCGCCCTATGACGGCAGAGTCGAGCAGTTGTGACAAAGACGTAGAGCCTTTGAGGCTTTAATATACTTACTATCTGGCCCTTTACAAAAAATTTGCTGGTGCCCGGCTTAGGCCAAATGGAGGAAACTTGCAGTTACTAAGGAGGTTTGCAGAAAGGCCTATTCCTTCAAGGCTACCAGATTATACACCCGACAACAGAGCAGGCCAAGACCTCCCAGGGCCAGAAACTGAACCAGCACTTCCTATAAGCTGCCAAAGGCAGTGGCCATCATCCGTCCCATCTTTCGGAGGAGGAAACAGGTACAGACAGGTGGGGTACTTGCTGGGTCACAAGATAACCAGTGGTGGGTCTGGGATTCGGGCTTGGGCAAGTCCTGGGTGTTTCTAAATGACCCGGCAGGTCCCAACTTGGGGACAAGGACACGTGCCATCACTCAAGGATCCAGCCCATCACCCACTGGATGAGCCTCACACACCTTCAGTCAACACTCCGAGACCCAAATCAGAGGGGAGGCCCCGACACTGAGAGCTTCCTTGGGAGGAGATCCGGTCTCTGAACACACAGGGAGTGTGCAGTGGTGCCAAGAGTCCCAGACTGGCCTGGTGATCCCGGGCCAGGCCAGCTCAGCTGGCTCCATGCTCTTCCGGCCTTAGGCCCCTCAGAAGAGTTCTTTCCTTCTGACACTGGATGGATGATTTGTGACCCAACCCCCCACGTCATCTCATTAGCAGTGATCCTCGCCAGTGCATTCAGACTTCAATGTGCGTACAAATCACTGCGGATTTGTCAAAACACAGATTCTGATTCAGTACATCAGGGGTGGGGCCTGACATTCTGCATTCCTAACGAGCTTGCCAACAGCTTAGCAATTTTCATAAATTGGATCACCTTAAAGGAACAAGGAAAAGGCCTTTTTAAAGGAATTCTATAGTAATCCTTATGTAAAGCAAGTAAAAACTCATCCTTGTATTTGCCAGTCAAATCAATCCAGATTTTTCAATGATGAGGTTTGTCTAAGGTGGCAGCAGGGTAGAGTGGGAAGGACCCAGGGCTGGAGCCAGAATGACACAGGTTCAAATCCCTGCTCTGCCCTTAGAGCCATGGGCTGTGGAAGTCCCTTCACGGTTCTGAGCGCTACTGTCCCCCTCTCTACAATGGGACAATGACCTCGTGCATGTAAGCTGCTGGCACAGTGCCTGGTGACCGCCGATGTCCTGCTGTGGATCACAAGTGCCCCTGCCTGGCCCCTTTCTAAATGTACCCCGAGATCTCACACGGTGAGGCGGGCGTCGCCTCCGACTCCTTGGAGATGGGGGCTGGGCCAGGCCTCTGAGGGGCCTGGCAGGTCTCTGTCAATTCCCACCTGCCTCCCTGCGGTGCCAGGAGGCACTGGGAGGCTGTGCTGGTGGCCAATCAGGCAAGTGTCCCCGCTGCTTCAATCAGGGCCCGCGGCGGGAGGGATGTGTCACTACCGCACCAGCGCCGGCTCGCTGAGTGTCCGGGGAGGAGCCCCCTCCGGACGGTCACCAGGCGGCCCTGCGTGCGCATCCGTGTGTTTACTGTAAAGGAGCCATGTTTGCGCTGTGCTCTGACTGTGCCAGGTCGGAGGACGGGGCTGAGTCTCATGGGTCAGGCCCTGAGCTCCGGTGGCAGCCTGCTGCCCCCGTGCCCCTTGCTCACCTGCCTCTGGGGGGTGGGGGAGATGCCTGTGGCCGACAGGGATCCCTTAGAAGCTCGGCCCTTCTTCCCAGCCGGGAATCCGGCCCCGAGCGAGCCTGTGTCCTTTGCCCTTCTCTTAGGAGAACTTGGAACCACCCAAGCCACGGCACGGCTGCCTGGGATGGGTGGTCAGTGGCCTTGGAAGGCTGTAGCCCAGTGAGATGACCCTTCAGGTCTCTTTCAGCCTGGGGAACAGGGAACAGCCTACTGGGTACCAATGTGAGCTCTGGACCTTAGCTTTCTGGGCTTGAAACCTGCTGCTGCCACTCGCTGGCCGTGTGGCTCTGAGCAAGCTGCTTAACTCCTGTCTCTGCCTCACCTTGCTGATCAGTTAAATGGGGATGATAATTGGTACCTACATCAGATGTGGGCGATAGTCAAATGACGTACATAAAGCAAACACTCAGCAAAGCACGGAGTTAGCTCTCAAAAATACTGGCTATTCATAGGATCTCGTGTGGGAGCACCAGGTGGGGCTCTCTGCCCATCCCCCTGCCACCACCGCCACGGAGGCGGCCTCCTTAAGGCCAGGCTTCTACGCTGGCAGTGGGGGTGTGTCAGTTCCTGCGGTCCCGGCTTCCCCGCTCCTCTGCAGCCAGAAGCATTCGTGCCTGCTGCTGGCTGTCCTGGACGTCAGGGAAGGGCCCTCATTTTAACAAATGTCCAGGAGATTCACCAACCAAATTAGATGGGCAATGGCTTTGGGAAGGATAATGTGCCTCACTGTCACGTGGTCCCTCCCCCAATCCTTTATTCGTCACACAATTATTTATACAGGGCCTACTGAGTGCCAGGGACACGAGGACTGGGTTAAGAACCAGAAGAGCTGGATTCAAGTCCTATCTTTGTGACTCGTCATCAGTGAGACCTCTCCTCTCTGTGAATATGAGAAAATGGGAGCTCCAAGGACTCTGTGGGAATGGAGTTGGGGGGGTCCCCGCAGCTCTCTGTTCCTGCCCAATTCACAGAGAGACTGCGGGGCTTCCGGGAGAGCTGTCTTTACGGTCTCGAGCCACAGTCCAGTTTACGCAACACTCCTGCGTGCATTCTCGCAACCGCCCGTCTCTGCTTGGCAGTCTTGAGTTCTCAGTCCTTCCGATCCCTCATTTGAATTCTGCCCACAGCACAGTTTAAATTCATTTCCTTTTCTTTGGGCCTCGGAAGTAGAAACCAGTATCACAGAATCCAAAGCAATTCAGGGTTCGGGCTTCCCTACCGATGCGCTTCACATGCCACCCTTCGGAGGAGGAGAGCTTGCCGGAGAAGTCCTTTCATCGATGGCGATGTGGACCATGGCAAGAGCTAACGTATATCAAGCCTGACCCTGTGCTTTTGCTTGTGGTATCTCCTCCAGGCCCCAGCCACCCCACGAGGTGGTCTTCACAGGCCCTGTGACCAGCAGTGACCCGCTGCTTCTCTCTCCCAGTACTTCTAAGTTCCCCTTTAGGGCCTGTACCTGGTGGGGGTGGGCTAGGCACCTGCAGTGACGCCTCCATAGGCTTCTGTGTTCCCGACCACTGCACCCCCAACACATTCCTCTTGCCTACTTCCATTTCGGCTTCTTCTCTTAAAGAACAACTACCAGCCCCAGATTCGAAAGAAAAGAGAAACCTCACACTTTGCACACAACTACCTGCACCTGCCATAGTCGGCCTCCACCTGAGTGGAAAAGAAGGTGACAAGTGTGAAAGATTGGGGACAATGGCTGCAAACCTCTCTGGCTTCAGGCCAGCCCACCGGTTACCTTTCTGGGGCTGGAACTCTTACCTTCTGATTGTCCCCCACGTCATCTGGGGATTCGCCTCCCCACTTCCAAGCTCAAACAATCGTCTGTACAGTTCACCAGGCAGCCAGTACCTCAAGGCCTGTGCTCCTTCACTATCTGGGTGGCCCTGGGGCATATCTCCTGGGCCTCTGTTTCCCCACGGGAACAGTGGGGAGAAGAAAGCCCTTTCCCACTTTGTGTCTCAGGCTAGTTGCCAAGCCAGTCAACGGTGAAGGGCCGCACATATGCATCTGTGGCAGCACAGCGAGGCCTCTCGCCAGTCTACACCGGGCTTTCCCGATGAACCATGACGTTAAGTCCTGCCAGGACAGGCATGGAGGCTGCCAGCGCCCTGGGCTGCCCCGGCAGCCCTCAGTGGAGTCCGTCAATAGCTGGCCTGGCTAGGAGAGACAAGGTCTCCGGGCACTGGAAGCAGGTTTCCCTTTAAGCCTCCTGTCTCTCTAGACCTGGGTTATTCCTACACACTTATCTCCCCTGTACCATTTCAATGCCTGAGCTGACGCCTCCATACCACAGAACGCAAAGAAATCGTATTTTCGTTTCAGATGAAGATAATGGCTAGGAACAATACGAACAATATTATCATTGCAGTGCCCTGGGAAAAAATTAGCAAGTCAAATATCGAATCAGGCCTGTAGCACCACATACTAGGCAGATTGCTTTGATCTTATCCATGCTAAAAGCTCTATTATTTAATTTAAAGTCAGTGAACACATATCAGACCAATATACAACGTGTATCTGAATGCATGTTTCAGAAGCAAAGGAATGTTTTGACTAAAGGAAGAAAATATCAAAGTTACAGCTGCAAGTGAACACAAATTTGCCCTCCCTCTTCTCTTGGGGCTGGAGGTGCTGCTGGCCAACCAAAATGTTTTGGCTCTCAAGGATCTGCTTATGGCTCCAGAAACACCTGCTGAGCTCCCATTTTTTCTGGAACCAACAAGGAAAGGGTTTCTCACCCACCTACTAAATTTGAAGAAGGGAGTTTGAGACCTCAAGTCGGCCTGCATGAGCTGCACGTGGTATGGCGCCCTCTGGTGGCCATTCCTCTGGTAGGCCTGCTGCCCACCCCCCCACCACCAAACTTCAATGATCCAACCCCCCCCTCCCTGTTGAGGGTGCCCTGCCGGGAAAAGGACTTTAAAGGGCCAAAAGGAGGCCAAAGCGGCTAATCATGAGGGTAAAACTATCTAGCTGGTCGGAAGGGAAGAACGTTAATTACCCAGCAGGGCCCAAAGAGAGAGAGAGACTCTTACACATGAAGATAAAACTTCATATATAAGACAGACGCCCTCAAAAGCCAATCTAAACAGCAAATGCATACCCTAAGCCAGGGGTCAGCAAATTACAACCTGCAGGTCAAACTGCCCCCCGCTCCCCCTTTTGTAGAGCCCAAGAGTTAGGAATGATTTTTTACATTTTTAAATGGCAATCAATCAAAAATTTGTGACATGTGAAAATTACATGAGATTTCAGTTTCAGTGTCCCTAAACAAAGCTTTATTGAAACACAGCCCTGCTTATTCATGTATATATTGTGCGTGCATGTTCTGTAGCTGGACAGTCAGTTGTATGGCCGGCAAAGCTGAAAATATATCCTATTTGGCCCTTTACAGAAAAAGCTTGTCAACTCCTGCCATTCACAGAGCTAAACTGTTAGTCTGGTCCCTAGGCCCACCCTGCCCACCTTCTAGCATGACCCAGCTGCAGCAGTCTGCAGGACAAAGGGTGTATAGGGGGGAAGGGAAGCATCACATTTCAGCACAACCCCTACCAACTTACCATTTTATTATTGATTTCATGGAAATGAATCTCACAGACTTTCTCCACAACGTCTTCATTCTCAAAAGTGACAAAGCCAAACCCTAAAGGAAAAAGGAGGGGGAAAAAGACAGAGAGGAGAGGTGAGTTCAGTTCCCTTTGGCCCGCACGTCTTTCTTTGATGTCCTGTGGTGGTGACAGGTTCCTGGGATGAGGGCAGATGGATCCCTGGGAAGGGCCTCCAGCTTGAGGAAACGATTTCCAATTTGTACAGAGCACCCTTCCAACAGTGAGGAAAAGTTAATGATTTCGTCCCCCAGGCGGCGGGCACATGTGGTTTACATTTGCCCGGAAGCAAACAAGAAATTTACTTGTCTGTTATTTACAAGGGTCAGAGCCTGCGGCTCATGGCAGGAGGCAGGCGGGTGGGGGACGACCATGGCGGATCACCGCGGGGCCACACTTGCCCCTTCCTGATTGAATGGCCAGCCCTTGGGTCGGCCTCCAGACGGAGGCGGTTATTTGTCCTTTTCTTCCTGAATTACTTCCTCTAATACCTCATCAGGACATCCTGAGGCCTGGAAGAAACTATTAAAAGTTTCAGGCCTCTGTTCTGGGTAGGCATCCTTTTTCTACTGCTGCTTCAAAAGCGCTGCGGATTTGGGGCAGTTTAAGACTGTTTGATGCCTGCTGTCAGCCTGTCAGCTATGCACTGTATTTACTCGGCTGGAGACAGGCTTTGCTAGGCAAGCTGCACTGAAGAATTTTGGCAGGCGCCCGCTGCTCAACATCCTGAGTGCCTCTCGCTACCCTCCTGCCCCTCGCTTTCTTCTCCTCCCGCCCCCGACTGGGTTCCAGCAGGCTGCCCCATCTGTGACCCCACTCGGTAAGCACCGCTTTGACACACAGACCCACTCACAGGATGGCACCCTGCCTCGGATGAAACAGGATGAAACGCAGCTGCAGTGAACACATGCAGGAGCACAGACGCCCTGAGGGGGAGGCAGCAGACCTGGGCTCCAGTTCTGACTTTGCATCGAACTTATGTGTCACCCTGGGAAGCCCCTTCCCCCGAGCCTCAAGGTTTGAGACTGGACTCTGGGTCCCCCCTCAGGTCACAACCCAAATCTCTGCTATGGACTGAATGTTTGTGTTCCCTCAAATTCATATATTGAAATCCTACGCTAACGTGAGGGTGTTAGGAGGTGGGCCTTTGGGGGGACATTTAGGTCATGAGGGCGGAGGCCTCATGAGTGGGATTAGTGCCCTTATACAAGACATGAGAGGGCCTGCTTTCTCCGCCCTCTGCCATAGGAGGATACAGTAAGACAGCTGTTTGTAAACCAGGAAGAGGGCCTTCACCAAAAACCTGACCATGCTGGCACCCTGATCTTGGACTTCAAGCCTCCAGAACTGTGAGAAATAAATTTCTGTTGTTTGTAAGCCTCCCAGTCTATGGTACTTTGTAATAGCAGCTCCACTGACCAAGATACTGTCTTCCGCAAAGATATGAGCCTGACCGAACGCAAGTCTGGGCACACCAACCAGGAACACAAAAATCAGAACGGCTCGTTTTGTATATGATAATTAGTGCTTCCTGTCAATGAATACAAATACAGATGCTCCCTTTTTAAGCTTTTGTGTCTATTCTGGGCCCCAGAAATCCCAGGTGGGGAGAGAATCTCTCAAGACCCTCTTTTCTCCAACCTCCAATTCTACCACCCCCACCTTCTAAGGAACAGCAGGGAACAGGGAGCTGAGGGCACTGCAAACCTATATTACAGCTCCTGCAGGATCTAGAAGATTCCTCGGGAAAGGAATGGAAAAGGCCACTCCCTGCTCTCAAACAATTTCCAGTAAAACAGAGGGCTAGGATGACCACAGAATCGGCAATCACGATCCTTATGATGATATGTAATTTATTACCACACACCAAATACCAGGTTGGTATTCCCAGCCTACACAGCCCATGCCCAGCCCACTACAGACACGTAAGGCTGGAGGTCAGACCCGTCGTGAGGGGCACACACAAGCGTTCACGGCACAGGGTCAAAGTTGGCAAGTTTCTCCCAGTTTGGTCCTGGACAAGCTGGGTCTTTGGACACAATGATATTCTGTTTAAAATGAGGCCCAACAGGAAACCTTTCACTAGGTTTGTACACACCCTCTAAGCCAGGTCCCTGCAGAGAGAGCTACAACGCCGACCTTCTGTTTGGCCCTTGGTCCCGTGTGTTATGTGCAGAATGGGACGAGACCACACCCAGAGGCAAGTCTCCGAATGATTTCTCTTTGGGCTTTGCTGTGTTGGCTCCTGAAGCCCCCCCTTCAAAGGGGCCTGAAAACCATCGGTTAAACTCTCACCCAGGCTGGAACCCTTGCAGCACACGGAAGGGGACTGGCATTGTTTTGGTTAATCCCCTTTCTGGCCACCCTTCTAGAGCCCAGATCCTAGTAGGAGGGATTGAGATGCAATGCCTTCAAAAGGTCCTCCCTCAAAAGGGAAGGTGAGGTGGCAGAGCACAGGATGCAGGAATCTGCTCGCACTGGCTTCAAGGACAACGGCTGGGCTGGGGCCTCATTCTCTCTGGGTCCCCAGGAGGCACAGAGCCCCTAACACACAGCAGCTGGTGGCTGAGAATGACAGAACGAGTCATTTCTGCTTCTCTAGGGCCTGAGCATCTTGCTAATTGGTGTTACTGCCTCCCCCTCAAGACTGATTCAGCCCTTCTCTGGGCATAAACCGGCTACCACCTGTGCCAGGCATCGTGGAGGACCCCGAGATCAACAAGGCAACATCCCTCTTCTCAAGCAATTCGCTCTCTAAAAGGCACAGGTCAGAGGTTCCCCCTCAAGAGGAGCATCTCTCCTGTGCAGACCTCACCCCTCCCTCTCGACCCTCACGTCTAGCCTCTGGGTAAATCTGGGTCTCCTTTGTGCCTGAAGTTGCCCCTCTGGCCTGAACTCAGACTGAGGCAACATGCAAACCCCTAAACGAGCCAGGATGGGCCAGTTCTTAGGTAGGGAGAGAACCCCACTGCTAATTACGGTGAATGCAATGGGCTGAACAGTGGCCCCCAAAAAGGTATGTCCATGTCCTAACCCCTAGAACCTATGAATGTGACGTTATCGGGAAAAAAGGTTTTTGCAAACGTAGTTAAGTTCAGAATCTCAAGAAGAGATTCATTGTGGATTTAGGGTGGGCCTGCCACCCAATGGCAGGTGTTCTTAAAAGAGAGAGGAGAGGTAGAAGTGAGACATAGAGGGAAGACATCCACGTGAAGACAGAGGCAGAGTTTGGAGCGATGCAGCCACAAGCCAAGGAATGCCGGGAGCCCCCAGGAGCTGGAAGAGGAACGGCTGTCCCCTAGAACCTGCAGAGGTAGCCTGGCCCTGCTGACAGCTTGATTTCAGACTTCTGGTCTCCAGAACTGTGAGAGAATAAATTTCTGTTGCATTAAGCCACTCAGTTGGTGGTAATTTGTTATGGCAGCCACTGCAAACTAAGACAGCAAGGTTGCAGGTTACGGCAGCCTCCACACAGGTGGGCAGGTCCCACCAGATCGCTCCAGCCAGACCAAAAACGCGCTTTGGATGGAAGGCAGGAAGAGTGTGGACGAATGAGGCAGACCCATCCGTGCCACCAGGAAAGAGCATGAGTCAGTTCCAGTCAAGGGCACCCCTCCAGGAGCCGGAGAACGGTGGTTGAATGTCACCTAGCTGCTGAGCACGTACTTGACCTGCAATAGCACCCAGGTAAGTCTAGTTACCTGGAGGCCACGGGTTGAGTTCCCCCGCCAAGCAAGCTGCTTTCCTGCTGTAGCCCACTCCTCCCTGGTCCACCGTGCAATAACTATCTAAACTCCAGGCCCAACACCACTCAGGACTCACTGTTGCCCCAATTTCCCATTCCCTGCCACTGCTCAGAGATGGGAAGAGATGTGGCAGAGCTGGCAGACAGGAATTAAAATGCAGACTGTTGCGCTGGGAAGGGAGGGGGCAGGACTCGCGGCGGTCACTTCAGATCCCGACTCCCTGCTGGTCCCTTCCCCAATCCCACAGAACTCAAAATTCGAGTATCACAAAAATGATTTTTCTGATCAAAGGAGAGAGCCTGGATTTGAAGCCTATGTACCATGGATGCATCACAATTCAGCGATGTCAAGACTCATTTGCAGTATTTTAAAGATCTATATCGTTTCAACAGCCCTGTCTGTTGAGCCCAAATAGAGAAAACAAACTTGATTATGTCTAAAATATTTGTTCATTCCCTTTGGAGAAAGCAAAGAAGCAATGAAACACTTAACTATCAATAAATGTTATTCCTGAACGTATAATCAGATGAATTATCATTTACAATGAATTAGCAACTCAGTGGCGAACACCCCCCCCCCCAAAAAAAAGTCAATTAAACTGAGGAATGAAGGGCAGAACAAGGAAGTCAGAAATCTGGGAGGGATGCGGTAGAGGGCGGGAAAAATCCTTTTTCGGCATCAAAGTCTTTTTCATTTTTGAAATTAATTTTTTATTGGGTAAAATATACGTAACATAAAACTTACCACTTTAACCATTCTTAAGTGTACAGGTCAGCGGTATGAAGTACATTCATGATGCTGTGCAACCATCGCCACTATCCATCTCCAGAACTTTTCACCATCCCAGACTCGAACTCTGTACCCTGTAAGCAATAACTCTCCCTTCCTCCCTCTCTCAGCCCCCAGTAGCTATTCTACCCTCCGTCTCTATGAATTCGCCTATTCTAGGTACTTTGTGTACTTGGAATCATACAGTCTGTCTTTTTGTGTCTGGCTTATTTCACCACGCATAATGTTTTCAAGGCATCAGTCTTTTGAACAATCTGCCGAATGTACAGATCCTACATGAGGCTCGGAGATCGAGTATTCCTGAGAAGGAGCGGGAAGGACTGATTTATTTCCTTCTCATTTTTTTCCAAAAGAGCCTCGCAGAGAATCAGAAATGGAGCCTCACGAAAGCCCGTCAAGAAGAAGCATAGCAGCCAGGTGGAAGAAACACGCAGTTATCCTCGCTCAAAAGCGAGGACCAGGTAATGAGCTGCGAGCCTTAGGAGCGCCCCTTCACCTCTCTGGGCCTCACAGACGCAGGCAGAACCGGGTGTGGTGCGTGGGGGGGGGTGGGGTGGGGTTCTGCTCTTGTCCCCACCAAGGCAAGGACTTTGATGCAGTGTCTACGGGGCCTCCAGCTCCACGAGGTCCCTTTGGGGTGCCCCTGTGAACACCCCTGCCCAGTGTCTCATCTCCCTTGGTCCTAAGGAGGTGCCACCCCAGAGCCAGAAAACACCTCCCTAGGCATTTAAAGTCGCGAGCCGCCATCCAGTACGGAGAGGAGCCCTAGGGGCTGTAAACGGGGGGGGGGGGGGAGGGGGAGTGTCAAAGGGCCAAAACTTGGGGGACAACAGGCTAGAAACCCTCTCAACTTGTCATCAGCAAAATGTCACCTGTCTGGCCTCTCACAAAGTCCCCACCTGAACTGCAACTGAGCTTCTGAGGGGCCCCAGGAGTCAACAAAACTGGGACGAAGAAGGTGGTGGGAAGGTTAACCCCAAACAAAAAGGGATTTCAAAACGGATATAAATAGGGTAGCGGTTGCCAGCCAGCATTTCAAAATGAAATTCGACAGCATTCCCCTGAATGAAGCTATTATCGGACACTAACAAGTAACGTAAGAGACAAGCATTTAACAAACCTTTTTTCCCTCTTTTATTCAAATAAACTAAACTGAATATTCATCTATGAACAATTCAAAGCTATGAAAAACCACACACACAGAGCAGGAGAAGTCTGAAAACAAGATACCTCAAACTTAAAATGACCCGCTCCAAAGGCAATCACTGAGAAACACCCAGCAGTTAACTTACAGAGAATTCTTTTTTAGGTCAGGGAGGGAAAGATGGGAACGGCCCCCCCCCCCCAGCCTCAAATATAATTTTCGTCTCTTATCATATAGGTCAACGGACACTAACAGGCAGTCACACAGTGCCTAACGTATCTTCAGTGAAAACCAATGCAAGTCAGGAGTTAACACACTTGGTTAGTGGGGAAGAAAATGAGAGAGAAAAAAACCCAGACTGTCAGATTTATTCTGAGTATCCCATGAGGAATTTAAGGTATGCGTACGCAAGGGTATTTATAACCCAGGAAACCTCCCTCTCTTGCTAATAACCCAGTGTTGGGGGAAGCGGCAGCATCCCTAGGCTGCTTCCAGAGTAAATAGGAATCCCTTGGGTCTGGGCGTGGGGAGCACTTTCTGGTTTCAAAATGCTTCCCCTACATCATCCTCCCTGGTCCCCAAGGCAACCCTGAGAGAGGCAGGGCAGGCTCCTGTGTCGTCATTTCGCTCAACTGCACAGCTAAACGCCTCGTCCATGCAGGCGTGTGGACACTAAGCCAGAGCAGGAGTTGAACCAGGAGTCATACTCGGCTCCTTTCACGACCCCACCCTGCTTTTCTGGAGAAGGTCATCAATCAGGGCCTTCCCTGGATCAGTAAGTGTTCAAAGATGGATTGGAGGCCCCACAGTCCTGGGAAGGTGAGACCTGGGCCACGAGCATGGTGGTCTGTGGGTTTCAGCACGGAGTCAACCCCCAGTAGCTGTGTGTCCGTTAGTGACACTTCATCTTGGGCTGGCCTCCATCCCCAACTCAGAACATGTCAGGGCCACTTCCATGGGCTACAGCAGGTTTGGCAAATCGGTTTCATCTCCTTGGAAGGGTTTTCCTGGAGCCCTGGATGGGGTCTGAGGGCCCCCCTACATGGCGGGATGGGATGGCTTCACATGTCCCTGGGTTTGTCCTTAAAAAAGTGTAACTCAGAAGACTGATCTGTTCCAAGAAAAAAACGAGCTGCCTTTCCAAAAGGACGGACATGTTTCTAATGACGGATCCCCATTTTGGGATACTCACTGCTTGTTACCTGGACATCAGTCAAGTCCAGTCTGAGCTGCCATTACTTTTCTGAGCATCTTCAGATGTCAAGTACTGGGCAGGAGGCGTGACCAGTCCTGGCTGTGCCTGTTCTTACACCCAAACGCTAATGTGGATTTCGATCACATAAGCATGTCATTTCCCACCAAGCCAGGGATGGGATTCCTTCAGTCATATCTACTGTCTGGTATCCTAAAGGTGGTTATTTATTATCAGCCCACATTCTAATAATAATTATAAAAGGAGGAAGCTTACCGCATGTGTTGATCAGCCTTCTTTAACTCAGTCTTTACACCCGACCCTCGCCAAGTAGGATGATTGTTCCCACTTTACAAACTGAAGAACTGAGGCCCGGGCAGCAGGGGAGGGGGGAGCCTATGTTCGTTCCACCCCAGCCCCCTTTCTTCATATAAAGGCGGGTTACTCTAAATCCAGTATATGCTGGATTCTAAACGTGTCCCACAACCTGGCTCTGGAACCCCACCCCATCACCTTGCTCTGAGCGACCCTCTACAAACCGGGGGACAGCCCCTCAGCCTGATGACCCAGCAGGAGGGCCAGGAGAGTGGGGGAGAGACGTGCTGTCCGGTCCAGCTGAGTGTTCACTCCTGGGCGTGTGTAGCTGAGCCCTTCTACATAAAGGCAACTCAGGGGACGCCGAGGGTTTTCACAGTGACACCACAAAGATGAATTTTATAAAGAAAAACAACCAGAGCATCACCTAAGCTAGTCTAGCCAAGGATGGGCACAGGGTAGGGACTCCTCTGAACGTTTCCAGACCCCAACCATGGAGCTGCCAGAAAACGGGGTGGGTCATCAAACAAGATGCTAGTAGACACCTCTTGCAGCAAACTGGCTCTCTAATGGGTCAGCCGCCCTGGAGGGATAAACAGAGAAGCACTCACGTCCCTGGCCTCATAAAGAACAAAGAACAGGGACAGGCACACTGACCCGCGATGGACACAGAACTCAGCCTCAGGGCTGGTGGGAACAAAGGTGTGTGGGCCAGGAGGCCATCAGAGGCAGACGCTTGCTACCACCCTCCCTCGTGGCTGGCAAATGAGCCGGTGATGGATTGGATGGTCTGCAGACATCCCTTCTCAGCACAGTCCTCTCTCTGCTCCATACCCTTCTTCCTCCCTGACCTGGAGCCAGCAAGCTGCCTCTTTGTGGGCGGGGGGGGGGGGGGGGTCCTTTCTGACCTGGCCTTTCCTCCCTGCCACGTGCCCTTCAGGGTGCCACTGCAGCCCTTCCACTGTGGCATCACTCATGCACCTGCTTCCTCGTTTACACCAGCAGTTTGGCAGCTGGTTGCTGTAAACGATAATAAAATGCCTTTCCAAAAAATGAAGGAATGTGACCAGACACGCCAGACATCATGATATTAAGGCCGTGTCAATTAATTTCTCCCCCTGCTTGATAAACGAGCCCCATTCCATCTCTTAATAATGAGGAGAGAAACAAGAAAAGTTGACACTCGGTTTAATTTATTTTCTCAACTTGCCTGATCATATTTCTTTCTGCCTTGCAGAGCTGGCTGTGGCTGTGGGGAATTATAAGTGGCTGGCGTGCAGGCAGAGACTGGATTGGTGTGAATCGACACGGGTCTCTCTATCCCCACACACCGCTTCATCAGGAGGGGAAGGGACTCGGAGAGCCAGCTTGGACCCGCGCCTCTTCAGCCACCTTCGGGGGCGGGAGCGTGGAGAAGGGGCAGGGCGGGATCTCAGGTGTTGGGGGCCCGGAGGACAGCAGTGACACTCTCAGACTCCAATCTAGTGCTGAGCAACTGCTCGAGACTGAGTTCCCTAAATTAACACTAAGCTAGGTTGGCGGCATTGGCCAGAGGGAGCCAGTTTCTCAACTGGAAAGGTACTTTTCTTTCCCTTTCAGCCCGAGGATGCTCTAGCCAACACCTGACCTTGAAACGTGAGCATCAACCTTCTAAAGGTCAGATGCCAACTGTGAACCAGCAAGTGTTTCATTAAGGCTTCAGTTACAAGTAAGTTTTTCCTACGACCACCGTGAGCACCGTAAGGATTATTTATGGAGGCCCACAGACCATAAACCAAGTTGGGGGTAAAAGTGAAGTGTGCTCCTAAACCAGCGCTTCTCGGTGAGGTCCTTCGGCAGAGTCTTCTGATGGGTGAGGGGCTTGTTAAAAATGCAAATCCCCAAGCTCCGTCTGCCCCCTAATGTGGGTGCTGTGGGTGTGGCCCAGGAATCTGCATTTTAACTGGTTCTCTGGTGATTCTGATGCCCACCCAAGTCTGACTCTGCTTTATGTTTCCCAATTCAGGATGAGCCAAGTGAAGACCATTTGGTAGAAAAGAATCCAGAACTTTCCACTGGAAAGAGAATCTTCAGGCCCCCCTTTCATATGAAGGGGGAGACTGAAGCTGTTCTAGAAAGGCTCTGATATCTCTTTCATGGAGAACGGGACCTAGCAGCCCCAGGGGCAGTCCTCATCCAAGGCAGGGGGAGATCGGGGCAAAGACGAAGCTCCTCCCCCGCAGACTCAGGAAAGGACTGGAAGCCAGTTCATACTAAAGTGTAAATGACTGATCTTGCTTCTACTCCCAGAGGTCACGGCGGTTTACTCAGATCAAATCCTTATGTGAAAGCAGTTAAGCTCTACTTTAGAATTCCAAACAGACATTCAGGTGGTGGGAGATGTTTTTTTTTTTTACTGATGAGGGGCACCTCCCTGAGTCTGTGAAATTATATGTGTATAGAGAGCTTTACAATGAGGGGGAGGGCGTGTCTGAAAAAACCACCCAGGAAGGAAGAGAGGGGGGGTTAAAAGGAAAAGAGAGGGAGAAGAAGGGAAGGAAGAAGGGAGGGTAGGAGAGAAAGAGATTCAGGGGCAGGTGGGGTGGAGGGAGAGAGAGTGATGCTGCCAACCACCCCGAAACCATTTTTCTAAGAGAGAAATCTGCCATGAATACTGATAGCGTGATTTGAAAGCGCCTGTGGCTACAGCGAAAGGGTGCCTCATCCCAGACTCTTGTTCACCGAGGGGGAAAAAGCACCTGTGATCCAGGCCAGGCAACCCCAGTCTCATCTCATCCCTAGCGCTCCGTAGCAGTGATTCTGTGATGACACTTGTCAGGAGAGCAGATTAGTTCACAGACCTGTGTTTTGTCCGTGGTGTTCCATCTTGGTAGGGAAAATAGTCAGTTCTTGGCGAGAGAGACACATATTACTGCTGTTAAGTGCCAATATAAACTCTGGGACGCAGTGGTAAATTCACCAAATTAAATCGCTAGACGACTGGCTCGGATCAGGACCCCGGCAGAAGGTGCCAGGACGGCAGCGCGGGAGCGGAGGGGGCCGAAGGAGGCCGAGGTCGGGCGCAGCTGGAGCAAGGGCTGCTCTGGAAACACAGGGCCTGGGGGGCTTTGGCGGGCTCCACCGGCAGAAGCGCGTCCTTCAAGGCTTCTAAGCCCTGGGGCTTTCTGAGCTCGGGGGAGATGGGGCACCGGGTGGAAGACTCTTACCCACTGAGGTGGACATCTGGGTTAGGACCCCCAGGCTCTCCCCCAAAGAGTGGGTTTTAAATCTCTCCGCTTTTCTGACACTCGCCCTCGAGCCCCACCCACACAGTGAGCCTCCTGGAAGCTTAGGGTGGGGTTTCAATCCACCCAAATGCCTCTGCTGAGGTGGGGTAGAAACAGGCTTAGACTTTGGAGCCAGGTGGATCTGGGTTCATATCCTAGCTCCAGCAATGACTGGCTGTCCCACTCTGACCCTCAGTATCCTACCCTCTGTGAGACAGAAATTTAAAAAATCTACCTCACCAGCCTGGAGGCTTCCTTGAAAACACCTGTGAGGGGTGAGCTACCCTCTCCCACAGTCAAGAGACTTTCTACGGCTTCTCCCCTAACCCAACCTCTATCTCCACAGTCACCTTTACCCTTTGCCGTGAACCTCACTTATTGAAATTCATTTGACATTGACATGGGTGTCAATGAGATGTTCGTGGTGCTTTGCCATCACTGTGGGAACAGGATTCAAGACAGGGAGAGAGAGCTTCCCTGGTGGCACAGTGATTGAGAGTCCACCTGCCAATGCAGGGGACACGTGTTCGTGCCCCGGTCCGGGAAGATCCCACATGCCGCGGAGCGGCTGGGCCCGTGAGCCATGGCCGCTGAGCCTGCGCATCCGGAGCCTGTGCTCCGCAACGGGAGGGGCCACAGCAGTGAGAGGCCCGCGTACCGCAAAAAAAAAAGTACCCTGCATCACTTTAGGTTTAAAAAAACAAAAAAAGGACTGAGTTTTGAGAGGCAGGCCCTGTGCTGGCTGAGTATGGCCTTCCCCCTGATCCCTGATGCGCCCCCAGAGCCTCTGTGTTCACTTCAGGGTCAGGAGCCTGTGCAGGGCTGTTCTGGAGGGTGTGCCTTGGTATCCGCGAGGAGGGGACATGAAGGAGACAGAAACAAAGGGGGAAGGGGACGCCGACAGGGACAAAAAAACCTGTGCTGCAAGGAAGGAGCAGAGTTAGCCCTGCACCCCGTTCACCCCAGGATGGAGAGAGGACCCCTCGGAGAAGCCCAGTCATCTCAAGATGCCACCGCTTCCCTCTAACAAGTTCTCAAGGAACAGTTACTGGCCTCAGAGAAAGTTCCAAAACTCCATCAAAAAACCACGACTTGGAAGCAGGTTCTCAGCGCCAGCACAAATTATGACTTTTATGATGAGGTATGTTTTCAGAATAGTCCCAACCGACAGAGCCCTGGCTGGACGCCCGCTGGGCCCGCCACCAGCTCCGTGCCCCCTGCGGAGGGGTCATTTCTGCCCACATCGCCAGGACTCCAGCCGGCCGGGCTGCCCGTAAGCCTGCCCGGAGTTTGGGGGTAGGTGGCTGCCCACTGAGGTGCCTCTGCACAAGACACACACGCGTCCCCACCGCAGGCTGGGGGCTGGCCTCTTTTCTTTTTCTGGCTGTAAAGGAACTGTTCTTAACATCTGGAGGTGATTCAGATGTACAGCTGGGTTTAAGAAACATTGGGAAGAGGAAAAAAGCATAATGCTTAATTTTTATTTTTCATCTAAAACTAATTTCAGCTTCACTCATATTTAATATACGGAGTGAATGGACCTAGTGCCCTCATACAGCCGGACGTCAGAGAGACATTGTCTTGGATAGTATTTTATAGACCCCTGGAGAGAAAAAGGAAACGCTACAATGAGGGTGAGGTCAGAGTGGCACCTCATTTAGTTACCTGCTGCAAGTGTAGCCCGGTACCCAGTGCTGTTAAGGTGTGACCAGGATGTATAAATGGATGTATAGATTATGTGATCTGGCTTTAAGTAAAGGAACCCTTGCAAAATGGGCAAAGAAAACCAGATTGGAGATAATGCTAATGATATAAACCTTGCCACTACGAGAAAACAGCGAGCTGACCCTGCTCTGCCGCTTGGCAAGACTCCTCACCAGCCACTTCACACCCCAAAATGTGTTCTGATCAGACGGGAGAGCAGCAGCTGCGTGAGTGAGAAAGAACCCGCTTTTCAACAGAAACTTGTGCTTTAGAGAAAGCACTTGGAAAACAAATGTTTGGAAAATATTTTTGTTGTTCTGTGATTTCATTGCTAAAAATGCTATGACTGGGTTATGTACAAAAGCTCTTGTATCCGCATACTTTTAAAACTTGGAAACAGAACTGTAAGACTCATTTTTTTTTAAATGAACATTTCAGTGGATTCTGAACCCACTTGTTAAAAATATAAAAATGCAGCACTTGATTAATTTGCATGAAAAACTGATTGACATCAGGGAAGATGGAAATGTACAAGCTGAATTTCAACAAAATCCTTTGCATAATTGGAGGATGGGATTGAAAAATTAGTATCATGATTCAGTCAGCACAGCAAATGTGATTCTTCCACTGAGATCTGTATATCTCGAAGTGTATTTTTCAGTTATGACAGGCATTAAAACCAAGTATCAAAATAATAAGCTAAACTCAGAATCCAACCTTTAGAGCTGAATCACAAAGTGTTATTAAATCAAGAATTTTTAAAAAGCATATTCAATCATACTGCTCTCACCAAAAATTATTTTAATTATTAATAAATAAAATTCTAAATACGGCTTATTTCAAATGTATCCCATCCTATTATATTCCTATTTATATAGGTTTTATATATATATTAGCCTAGTAGTACATGGATATAAATTGAAAATTAAATAAAACGTATTGGGGGGTTTGTGTGTTAGTTTTTTTTCTGCACAAAATTTGAAGATACAGAATTTGAAAAAAAATTTTTTTTTGAAGACTCCTGCTCTAGAAGGAGAAGGTGGGGCTGTATGTCCTGAACACTGGTTCTGAAGTCATCCCTTAGTTACAGAGACTGCTAAAGCCAGAGGTTAGGGTGGGAATAGGTATCTTCAGTGCCTGCCAGCTGGTGTGGACCCCTCCGACCCCCAGGGAGGGGCCTCCAGGTGGGCTATTCATGGGACTCAAGCACCTGCTAATTCCAGGATCTCCTGGGTCCTCCTGGCTCAGAGCACAGAATGCTTTAGAAGGCATTTTGGGGGTGCATCCTTCAAACGGAGACCCCTCCCCCATACGTTAATGGCAGCAATACCTGAATTCTTGTCAATAAGTTTTTCATAGTGTCGTATCTTCATTAAAATTTTATTCTATTAGCATTCTGAATCCAAACCACTAAGTACATAATTGCTAAAACATGTGTTAAGCGATGACTTAGGAAATGCCCGTTTTATCGTATTGTTAATTAACAGAAAGTAGGATTAATACACTCACAGGTCACTAGGATCATTCAGTTCAGTTTCAGCAGCTCTTCAGCGGGAGGGGGGTTGTTGGTGGGCAACCCTGGGAATTGGCAGCAAGGGCAGAAGAGTTCTTTGTGGTTGACCCTCAGCCCTTCTGCAGGTTCTACGAGCGTGTCTGAGAGAAACTCAAGAGACAGGATATCAAGGTCTATTTTGCCCAAAGGAAATTATTGTAAGATCTGATACCACTCAGAGCAGCCTCCTCGAAAGGGCAGATGTGGAAGGGTTTGGATGGGGAGGAAGAGAAAGAGCAACACATCCATTTAAGTCAGACCAGTAAGACTCCATGGACCACTGGGGAAGGTTCAAGTCTTGAACCCACGGATGTGGTTTAAATCCTGGTTGTGCAGCATTACTGGCTGCGTGATTTGGGACAAGCCCTTAACCTCCTTGACCCTGGGTCTCCACCTGAAGAAAGGGAATAAGGATGCCCACCTCAAAGGGCTGGCATGAGGATTAAATGAGATAATGCCCACTCCGGGTATCATCCCTGTACAAGCCTGTGGTTTTCATATAAGGATTTCATACCCAATATTGCTTGGAACAAGTGGGCCACCAGCTGAGACTTGAAAATAATGTAGATATCAATAAATGTGGACTGCAGTGGGATGGGCTCTAGTGGGGTCTACCCTGAGGTGCCAAAGCCAAGTGATTAGAAGTGAATTTGGACTCACCTTGCTGTCATCTCCAATGGAAACCAGGACATAAGATCCCTAGGCCAGAGGGGTTTATTCAAACCTCTGCCCACCCTGTCCTGGGAATTACAGAGGTATCCAGGCACGAAATGGACTAAATGTCTTCTCTTTTCCCAGCTGCCCAAATTGCTTTAGCCTGGCCCGATGGTAGTACTCCCGATTCTTCACGCTTAATAATGAAACAGCCTGCCTGGCTGGGCCGCACGTGAGATCAGGGCTGGAAGCCAGGACTGGAAGAGCCACAGCAGACGGGGGTGAAGGAAGGGGCCAGGCAAGGGTGGCGAGGCCACACCTGGGTTTCCTGAAGCTGGAGGGTCAAGGCCTGGGTTTCCTGGAAGCTGGAAGGCTGAAGTCAGATTGAAGCCCCAGGTCCGATACCTGAGAAAGCAGTCAGGGAAAGCCAACAGGCTCTTTAGGTGGGGCAGGAGCCCTTCGTAGAGGAAGATAAGGGTAAGGCCAAGGCACACTGCTAGAGTGATGATAAATGAGTCTACCTCGCTGGAGCCAGGATACAAAAATCAAAGCTAAGGGGAAAAAAAAAAAATAATAATAATAATAAATGCTGACCAGCCTCTGCCAGGCCCAAGTGGGAATAGAGAGAAATCACCTGGTTGCATTTTCCTGGAACATTCTTTCAAGGTCCTAGGTACTTTGTAAATTAAAGTTCCCTGTGGCGAGGCCTTCTGAGATGGGCTCTCATTTGTGGGTTATAAGTGGAAAGAACCCCCCTTATTTGTAGAAAAGGTTGTGAGTGGAAAGAGCCTCCTTATTTGTAGGCTGTGAGTAGAAGGAGTCTGAGCTTTGGGTTCCCCCGTGGGCTGGAACCCCAGTTCCACAACGGATCAGCTGTGTGATGTCTCTCTGTGCCTCAACTTTCTCATCCATAAAATGGGGATGGTAATATTTTCGACTGTAGACCTTTTCCACAAGACAATGCTTGAGACATGAAGCTCAGCACAGTGCCTAGTACTAGCGGATGCTGACTCATCTGTGCTCTGCTCTGGAGATCTAGTTCTACTTCTGTTGACTTGCTGTATTGATTTAATAACTTAACCCTGTGGGATGCAGCCTCCAGAAAGTAGCTGCTCAGAGGGGAAGCTGCAAGGATTCCTGGGCTTTGAGTATCACCTTTTTGCACCGACCACACGGGGGCAAAGAGGGCTGGAGACAGGCTGAGGGGTGACCCCCCCGCAGGGGAGAAGGACCCTCAGGGTGGCTTGGCCTGACACCCAGTACGACGCTGCCCCTGATGGGAGATGGGCCCTCCACTGCCCAGAGCAGCCCCGAGCACACTTGCAGGCCAGGTAGGAAGGCAAAGGCTGGATCCTCCTCTCATCGTCAACACAAGACCCAGAGCCTCTGCTCTCCAGAGAAGGCAACCGAGAAACAGTGGAGCTTCTCCCGACGTGAAAATCACAGTGCACAGAGCACCATGTTGGGGCCATTCTGCTACTTGGCTGCAAAGACCGGTAACTTCAATTTATTTGTGTCTGGGGCCTTAAAGAACCTCAGCTGTCATCCCTTCCTTAGTTTATTACCAAATTTCTAAAATATTACATTCTTTATTATATCCAAATTCACTTTATTGCACTTGACAATACAGATAATCACATACCATATGCTCTAATGTTTTGAAACCAATGCGCGTTGACAGCGGTTTTTATTCATGATGCATAATTCCATCCCCAGCTCACAGTGAGGCCTCTGAGCAGCCAGCCTGGTGTTAAGACTTTTGCCTAATAACAGATTAGCAATACAGCAAGTTTCGGAGACATCCTCGTCCCTTGCCATTCTCTCTTTACAACGGGAAAAACATACCTGAGCCGAGAAGATGGATTTATCGAAGAGAAGAGGAAAAAACTCTCCCACCACCCTCCCACCATTCCCAGAGGGTTTATAATGATTTGTTATCGTTCCACGCTTATGAAACTTGATATTGAAAAGAGGGATTGGCCTTGTGCCAAGTAGCAAGGCAGCTAATCACGCCAACCCACACTGCTGGCCCCTGAGAACTGAGAACACACGATGCCCCAAAGCTCTCATTAGGAGCCTCTCTTGTTTTCACTCTTGTTTTGCTACAAGCAAATATTTATCACTCCTCTACCTTGGTGAGATCTCCCCCACTCGCATGCCCTCTTCTCATCCCCTGGGCATCCCTTCTCTTCCCAATTAGCCCCAAGCTTCCTGGCAAAATGAACACAGCCGGGGATGATTCCTACCCCTGGCGTCCTGGCACCCCTCAGGCAGAAAGGCCAGCTCGGCGGGAACCGTCTCTGCGGCTCCTTGCACAAAGCCTTCTTGTCCTAGGGTGGCCGAGGCAAAGGGTGGATCACTTGAAGATGATCCTCCAGCTTTGCGGTGGAACAAACAATGCCGTTTCACGCGTCTCCTAACTAAGCGCTTTCCTGGGCTCCGCAGAAGCACTCGAACAACAGTAAACCCATTAGATCAGGCCGGGCGTTGTGGGAAAGGGCTTGCGCTGCCGCCAGCAGAGAATCAACTCAGATTTATAGATCCTTAAAGCTTTACTATATAGGTATTAGTCTTCCCCTGCAGACAGAGAAGGGGACCAGGGCTGTGGCGGAGGAGAGAGAAGAGCAGCCCACAGCTCGGCTGCAGACAGACTGGAGTTTCACAATC
Source organism: Monodon monoceros (assembly GCF_005190385.1). Classification (NCBI taxonomy): domain Eukaryota; kingdom Metazoa; phylum Chordata; class Mammalia; order Artiodactyla; family Monodontidae; genus Monodon; species Monodon monoceros. The sequence continues at coordinate 6,624,046 of NW_021703786.1, read as the reverse complement.
ATTCTCCTGGGTCATGAGATTTCTCAACAAGGGGAGGAGGGAGAGGAAGGAAAGCCAGGCCTTTGCTGAATACTTGGCTATTTTCCCAAGGCTTTGCTGGGCGCGGGGTGGGGGGAGAAAAGAGATGTTATCTTTAACAGTGCCTCTGGAGTGCCCAGTGGCCTGCTGTCAACAGAAGCAATGGGTACCCAGCGAGGAAGGGGCTGGAACCAGATGATGCGGAAAAACACTTACTTAGCCATCTTCCTCCACGTGACTGCTGTATAGATTAGAACTCTTTTTCATAAATAAAAACCTACTTTCCCTTTGGGCTCACATCATGGCTCCAAGAAGGGCCTTTTCTTTATTTCTGAATCATCTTTTGCAGGCAGGGGCTCCTCCTAATATCTTAGGGGATTTGTGCTGCTTTCTGTTTGCTTTTTGTTTTGTCCTTTTCCCTTGCTTGTCTAGCACAAGCTAGTAAATAGCTGGTCAGTAAACCAGACACCAGAGCTTAAAGACATAATTTCAGAAAGAGGCCTCCTGAAATATTACAGGTTGGTATGGGTCTGGAAAGGAGATGGTTTTGGCCATTTCAAAAAGCAGGATCCACCTGTGGTTTGCCAAGTAACCACTGAACACACTGGTCCTGGCCCCATCTCGCCCCATCAATTCTATTCTCTAACTGTTTGACTACTTCTCGGAAAAGGGACACCACCCCCCTCACCACTTCACAAAGATGGTTTGTTTAAGAGCTGGACATCTTGAGGCATTGCTAAAGTTCTTTTTCATCCTGAGGGCCCATCTTTCTCTTGGTAATTTCACAAAGGGCCACCTATAGACAGGGTACCAGCACCAACCCACTTTCCAGAGGCAAGACTCCTGCAAGATCTAACATAGCCATCTTGTTTCTCCTGAATCTGGTCTCCTCTGGTTCCTCCTAAATTTCTCCAGCCCCCATCAGACCTCCTCTGATAGTAACCTACCTTGTCAGCGTCCATCCTAACATGGGATACCTGGAAAGGAATATGACATTCCACGTGGGGAATACTGCAGCGTCCTAGATATCTGACCGGACTTCTCTTGATGCAGTCTCTCGTGGCTTTCTCTGCAACTCCATCACCCCACTGCCTCAAAGAAAGCTTACGGCCAACTAAAACTTCCCGCAAACCATTATCCAAATCTCTCCCCTCCCATCCTTCACTTGTTTTCCTTTTGTTAGACTATAACCTTTGATTGTCATCTTCTGATTATAAACGTAATACACATTTTAGAGTCTTAGAAAATACAGAAGACGTTTATTCCTACAACAAACATTCACTGGACACCTACTATACGGAAGACACTTAGTCCAGACAAGACCCAGCTTCTGCCTTCAAAGGTGGGAGAAACACACACCCCATCATCCCCACAGCTAGCGTGCAATGAATGGAGTTACAGAGCGTGCATTCCACGACTGCTGTGGGTCTCGCTCACCACCATGTCCCCACATCCCCTTGATGCGTGTCCAGCACAAATGAGGTGCTCAGCAAATGATTGTCACAGGAACGAATGGCTTGGGAGGATGGCCTTCCGGTAGATCAGCCCGTCTCTCTCTGCACATACATTTTCCTCCCCAAAGGCCGAATCAAGCCAAGAGACCTTCAGTACCAGACCAAGTTTTATGTAACGAAAAGGACCCTCAGTCCACCAGGCCCTCCTTTTCCAGTTTCTACTCAGAGCCTGGTCCCTGAGCACACAGTCTGCTTAGCTGCAAGACTGAGCTGCAGAGGAATAAGAAAACAGTGAGAAGAAAGGAAGTCAGCTCCAGAATCCCTGGCCCTGGCCGTCTTGCTTCTCTGGGAAAAGCCCAATTGTAAAGGCTTAGGTACCAGTTTCCGTCTCTCCAGGCAGGAGCAGCGGGAAGAGCAGAGCGATGATTGGAGGGTGAGACCGGAGCACGCGCTTAGCTCCCGTTCACCCAGAGCACCCGCCAAGTTTGCTTCTGCCGCTTCCACCAGCCAGACGGGATGTTTCAGCATCTTGGGGTAAGTGGTGCCGCAAAAACCACAAGCCAGACAAAACCCTGGACGGATGTCCCGTTCACTGTCTCCCATGAATGAGCTGCCTGGAAGGGAGGGCACCAGCCAGCAGGCAGCCGGTACAGGAATCTACTCCTGCTGCGATTCTTTTTTGGTCCCAGGTTGGGAAGTGAACCTCTGTCTCTTTCTAGCATTTCTGTCTCTTGGAGGGCTGGGAGGGCTGTCTGCCCTGCTCATCCGAAGACCGATGAACCAGAAGCTCCGTGGTTACTCGGTAGAAGACAGACAGAAGGCAGGCGCCAGGACAGAACCCACGCTCAGAGAGAAACCTCTGCTCTACCCATTGTCATCTGGCAAGGCTGCACCTAGAACCCTGTGCCCTACTCAAGGCAACCAGCCTTTCCTTCCAAGTCGAGGCTGGGGATGGCTGGGGAGGCTTGAGCGCTGGGGAGAGGACGTGAAACAGCGTGCTTCACGTGGGGTCAGGGGACTGTCCGTGGCTGGCCTCTCCAGGCCCCAGCCCGGAGCCACCCCTTCCCCTAACCCCATCCCTCGGAAGGGCAGTCCCACCCAACAACCTGTCCTGCAGCTCATGAGAGCCTTGCTTCTGGTTCTTCACTCCTGGCTTGCTGCCAGCCAGAAGGAATAACGGACCCGCTTATTTTATTTCATTGGCTTGTAAAGGGACATGACCAAATCGTGATGGGGAAAGAAGCTGGCAGTGGCAGAGGCCAGCAAAGCCTGGGGAGACGCCAGGAGTTAAGTAATGCCTTGGCCATTCGTTCTCCCTGACGGCTAGCAGCACTGCTGGACCAGGATGATGTGAGCGCTGGGGCTGGGGAAGCACAGAGCGGCAGGGGCAGAGCTACCCCTGACTCGCTCTGCTCTAGGATGAGCCATGTTCCTTTCCCACCTGGCTGCTCCTTTTTATTGGGTCATGGTCATTATCATCACAACCACCACCATTTATTTGGCACATAAGTCTTAACCCTTTCATATTATCTCCAATCCTTCCAGCCTGCCCTCAAGGCAGGTAGTATCATCCCAACTTGATGAATGCAGGATCTGAGATTCAGCACGGTGGAGTCACTTGCCACGGCCTCTCCATAAGTGAGCGGCTGAGCTGGGATGTAAGTCCACATCCATCTGTCTCTGAAGCCTGGACCTTCCTCTCCATCAGCCCCGGGAAAGGCAACCAGGATAAATGGAAGATTTAGTGCTAACAGCCCTGGATAAGCCACCACACAACGGAGGCCAAATGACTGAGGGGTTATCCTTGCTGGTAAGTGTGGTGGTCTGGGATACTCAAGAGGGTCTGCGGTGAGGCGGGGGTTGATCTCCAGCTCCATCCTCATGAGCTGTAGCATCTTGAGTGACTCACGTGACCTCTACAGTCCCAGCGTCCTCACTGAAGCCTGAGATTTCAGTCTGCTGTGCTCACTACCAAATTCCCTGTACCTAGAACCTGCATTCCACAAAGACTTGTCAAGTGAATGAATATGAAAAACGGAAATTTCAGTAACATCCTCGCTACCCATCTTATTAATGAGATAACACAGAACACTTTGCACAGAGCATGACACATTTCTAGGGATCAACAAGAAGTTCCTGGTTATTATCAGTACTATTATTATATACTTTTACTATAATACCATTATTGCTTCACAAGGTTATCATAAGGATCAATGCATCTGCGAACCGTAACGTAAGCCAGAGTTTTTACAATAACTAGTAAGCAATGCTGAGCAACAAGGGCAGACGCTGATAAGTGGTCATGGGTAATGCCAGCACAGAGGCATCCCAGGAGGCTGCCCTGGCCTATCCCTCAGCCCCGAGCATCTGGGGCCTAGCAGGTGGAGCTCCTGCCCAAGCTCCGTCCCAGGTCCCCATCCACCTGGGACCCTCGGGTGGAGCTGCTGGGCACGTCCACGCTTGCACGGCCCGGTGAGAATGCCTCCTGTTACCACCGTGCAGGTCACCGAATGCCCATGAGTTACGCCACGTCAGCCAGGTCTCTGATCAGCTTAGTTAAGAATAGAGTTTGTAACAGAAACCTACATCCAGTCTCCTCTAAATCAGGGCGGCGGGGGAGCAGGTGCCACCCAAATGTGGCGCCATGATGATGTGCAGAGGTGGCAGCCCCGGGGCGAGGAGGGCTCTTTACACAGAAGGGACAGCGTTCCCTCCCTTGGATTCAGTCAGTATTGGCTCAGCACCTGCACGTGTCCCAGGAGGATCCGAGGCTGAATCAGCTGTGCCTCCAGGTGACAAAATGGACAAGAGAAGTGGGCACGGAATAACTCTAATTCGGGACAGATTTCCTTATGGAAAAGGGTAAACAGATTGGTCTTTTAAAAGGCCGCTCCTCAGAAGCTTGGATTCTGAGACTGTCCCCCCCCCCACCAAACTACTGGTAGCCAACCCTGGGCTTGGGAGCTCTGCAAATTCCTCTAATCCAGGAGGCTCGTATGGCAAGTCCTCACTCTTTCCATGTGGCTGGTGTGAAATACCATCATGCTTAGCGAACCCAACATTTCCGGAACAGGGTGAAGCTCAGAATAATTCTCACAGTTAGACTCACTGGGACCTAAATAGCTTTGCTGATGAAACTTTGCATCCTTATCCGAACCGGTGACTTTCCTCCTTAGGGGTGCCAAATCCTTTACTGCTCCCCAGCAAGCTCAGGCCCGAGGGAGGGTCTGATTCTGCTGCACACGCCAGTTAGGGTCACCTGCCCTCAACTGGTTATAAGCCACTGACTTCCTCTTTGGAATTGCCGATCAGCTTTCCAGTTTCCTCACCACAGCCCCCAAAACAGAGAGGACCAACAGTTGCCCTCATTACACAGCTCCCTTGTTCGGGGATCTGGAAAACAAGGGCAGCTGTGCACAGGTTGGGATCACGTGGTAGCGGAGGGGCCCTTGCAGAGAGACGGCCTGGGACCCTCTCCTGATTTCGGGGGGCTACAGGCACACTGTCAGAGGTGGGAGGTATTGACTTTCCCATTCGGTGTCAGCCGCTCGCCTGCCTAGTGGGAAGCAGAAAGAGGAAGAACTGCCGAGTATCTGGATTTGCTCTTGATGTGTTATTATTATAATTACTGTTATTATGTCACCACTGTCTTTTTCGAAACCATTCCCATAGGTGATTTCACTTTATCCTCACAATCATCCAATGAGGTGTCTTGAAAGGGATTATTATCCCCATCTGAACCGCAGAGGAAACCAGGGCATAGACTGGGTGACCCTTGACCTTGGCCACACCATGAATCAAACGACAAGGACAAGAGGAGGCGTTCCCAGTCTCGCCTCGGGCCAGAGAGCCAGTGTCTGGAGGCATCCGAGGTAAAGGCAAGAAAACCACCACTAGGTCGGTCAGAAGCAGGCCTCCAAGACAGACGAGCAGCCCAGGTGACGGGGCCACACTTCCCCTCCCCCCCCGCCCCCCTCACAGTGTGAGGTCAGGCCACTTGGCCTGCGATGCAGGGAGAAGATTTAACAAGCGACACAAGCTAGTGGTGGATTGATTCTCCGTTGCTGGGGGCGGCCTGCCCTCTCCCTCGTCACTGACAGGCAGTGAAGGGTTAGTGGTGCGCTCCCTGCCACTGGTTCCTTGGAGCTAAATGATAAAATGATGTCAGGACTGGGCCAAAGCTCGATTGCTAGTTAGGGCCACCACAGCTGCAAAAATGAAACTCTGCTCACCGTCAGCTGATTCTTCTCAGAAGCTCTGAGCTAGACCTGATGCATCAACGCGAAGCCCACCGCAGCTGACCGCACGCTCCTGCCCGGTCCTTGCCAGCCAGACGGTGGGCAGCACCGGCCACGGTGGGCGGAGGCTGTAATCGCTACCCTGACTGCCGGCCCCACGCCTGTCCTTCTCCCAGAAGTCCGGGGGTGGAAAGCCAAGCCCCGCTGGCCCGGCAGACTGGGGTGGGAGACCCCACCCCCGCCTTAGGCAGAGCGCATGCCAAGCTGCCCAGCTCTGGTGACTTGGACACACCCACAGGAGCAAAGGCAGTGGGGGCTAGGCCGGCTTCCCCGCTCTGCCTCGCATCAGTTGTTTTAGTTGTTTGTTTTCCCGATAAACGTTCTGAATAGGCGTTATGGCCGCATCGCTGGGAGCACCAAAATAAATCAACATGATCTCAAGGGCCAGAGAGAAGAAGGAGGGCACGGAGACTGCAGTCGGGGCCTGGCTGGGGCCTCCAGTACCATCCAGTCTATACCAGCTGGCAGAGGTCTCCATTCCACGGATGGCTCCCACGCTGCCTGCAAAGCCTCGGACGACTCAGAAAGGCACAGACTTAACTAAACCTACCCATAGCTCCTCCACCAGAGAAAACCACTGGCAACAGTCTGGAGAACTTCTCTCCTTCCATGAACACTGCTTTACTGCGGCAACTCTCAGCCCAGGCTGCACCCCGCACTCACCTGGGGAGCTTTAAGAACCCCCATGTGCAGATCCCACCCTCAGAAACTCTGATTCACTTGGCCTAAGGTAGGGCCTAGGGATTGGTACGCTCCAAGAACTCCCCAGCTGATTCTAATTCTAATGTGATTCACAGTGTATATACGTTTTATAGCTTTTCTCATGCAATATTGTGTCACCAGCATTTCCACATGTCACTTAAAAACTCTCTGTAAACGTCACTTTAATGGATGTGTAATAATCCATCACATGAACGTCCCATAATTTCCTTCCAGTTTGCTTTTGTAGGTGTTCCCCTGAGTGGGTGTTGGCAAGTGGCTTGGGTCCAGACGGAAGACCTCCCCCCAACCCTCAAGGCAGGCCCATTTCGCACCCCCTCGCCACCTGGGCTCCTCAGACAGAGCCTGGCCGATGGCACGTCCACTCAGCGATCCAGGGACTGGCCCTCTGCACTGCCATCCTGGGATCCTGTGCCACACCCCAGAATTCCTCGCCAGTTGGGTAACTTGTTTGTCTCTGCCAGGAGGATCAACTTGGTTCCATGGGGAGGATACACCCAGAAGGCCCTGAAGAAAGGTCCGGGAAGCAGGATGGGCTACGTTGTTCATTAATTCCTTGTGAGGTCCTCACGGAATTTCCACGAGGCTCACTGATTTGGGATAGTTGCCTCCTTAAAAGACATTTTGAATCTTTTCATTTTGGACCAGAAACTTGGTCAGGAGCTGATTCTTCATCTTCCTACAGCCATTTCCTCTTACTCCTTCCTCTGAGTGTCTTGAAAAACCTGTATCTCCCCAGAAATGGGTGTCTTATCGGCCCAGGCACACAAAAAGCCTTGTTTTGGAGCCTTGGGCTGAGTCCTGGAAGTTCCAGCTTTGAGGTGGAGCAGATCCTGGATAAGGACGGGTCAGTTCAGAGGATTCTCATGGCTCTTTTCACGGCCAGAATGTCCAGCTTTTAGAGGATCCACCAGCGAGCCAGTTGACCCCAAGACTCCACACTGAGGCAGAGATGTCTCTCTACCATCCTCCTTCCAGCTGTTCTAGGAACGAGCAAACACCTGGCAAGCAAACTGGGGCCCGTTTCCAATTCTAAGCTACTTGGTCCCCATCAGGCAAGGCCCCTCCATTTCCCACTCCGGGAACATCTGGCGAGTAGATGATTGGAAGCACATGCTAGCAGTTACCACACACTTCCCAGCAAAACCTAAGCTTAGTCCCAGGAGCCCCGTCTTCCCTCTCTCTAATCCACTGTCCCACCCCCTTCACCTCCCCATCCTAGCTTTGCCGAGCTTTACTACAAAACAGATGTTGCACCTGACCCAAGATCTCCCAGGCACGTGGCCAAAACCAATTTTTTTTCAAGAGGCTGCAACATGAAACGCTCTTCCCAAGTCCAAGATAGCTTAGTAGATACGGCTCCCCTTCCAGCTCCATGAGCAGCCCAGGTGCGCCCACTCCCAGCTCCCAGCCTCTTCTCTCGCCAATAAACACCATCACGGCTCTCCAGCCCCCCGGAGGCCAGCCTCGGTGCGAAGCCTGTCATTCCCACTCAGCAGGCATTACGATAACCAGGCCACAGGTACTCCCCTTCAGTTGAGAGTCGACGTCAAGTTTAATATGAAGGAATGTGCTGAACAGGACCCTCCAGGAGTTTAATATCGCTCATTTCCAGCAAACCAGGTTCAGTTCTAGGGCTTCTAAACAGGAACAAGAATCCGAAGGGAAGAAGGGAGATTAGTGGCTGGAACTAGGTGTTAACGGTTAGGAGTGGAGCCATTAAGAGTCGAGAAGAAAGTTCTAGAATCAGAATGATTTAACCACCTCCTGCTGTGAGGCCCTTGGGAGCCTGCCTCCTACTGGCTTCATATTTCATATTTGCTATTTGCTATGGACGGGGGCAAATGTGCGGGCCGGGACAGGTCCGCCCGAATTTACCCTCTGGACTATGCCATGGCCAGCATCCCCCTGGGGTCTTCTCTTTACCCCAACCCGGGGACTCTGTCTTGTATCCTGTACCCACGTTACAGATCGTCCTGAATCATACCCCAAAGTCCAAAGGAGTAGGAACATGACTAAGTAATGATTTGCGAGGACAAAAAAATCTAAAGTACACTTCTTTTCCCACACGGTATCCCTCTGTGAATTCAGAACAGGGAGGGCTCCTGTTTCCCTCTGTCACAGACAGCACCTCCTGCACCCAGACCCCAACCAGGCCTTTATTTCAGTTTGTCTTCCTGACCCAGAAACTTTGAAAGAACATAGGCTCCGGAGTTAGACAAGCTCAGATCCCAATGTCAAGGACACCACTTACAGGAAGCTGTCAATCTCCTTGTGCCTCAGTGTCTTTATTAAATTGGGACAGTAATCCTTCTCTGACAGGGTTATGTAAGGATTCAGTAAAGGTGTTTATTGCAACGCTGGACACACAGCAAGGCGCCCAAGACATCTTCTATCTCCTCTCTCCCCCTCCCATAATCTGATCTGTTTGACAGAGAAAACTGGGCAGCCATGCGGAAGAGGGAGAAATTCATCCCACACTTTTCTGGGCACAGGTAAGCGGATCATCTCCGAGGCACTGGCCTCATCCATCGGGAAGACACCCGACTGCCCAGTGCTCCGGGGAAGCCTCCAGAGGAGCCCTGCCATCCTGGCATCTCCAAGGCACAGCCCCGTCGCACAAGGCACGCACGGCCCACTGGAGAGAGGGGACCGGCGGTTGCTGGTTAACTGCCGGTTAAGGCAGCCGCACTTTACAGTAACCCAGCATGGACAATATTATGAATGACACTCGCAAGCTGCCAGCCTGGGGACTCATTACAGTCCAGGTACAACACGGCAGCCTGCCAAGCCCACGGCTTTCACACTCGCTATGCCAGAACATCCACACACAATTTAATTGCATTATAATTTCAAAAGTGCTTTTCAAACTGGAAAAAGGCATTCACTGATTAACCAGCGAAGAGCAAAATTGTTTATGAAATTGAATACAAAAAGCTACAGAAATGTAATTGGGTCGTTCTAGCACCTAATTTTCAAGCCATTTTCCCCACTTATTTAATCACGAGATACAAAAGGAGTGACTGAATTGACTTCATACTAATTAGATTACACCCCGCGATACTCCGGGCCTATATTCCAACTGGTTGATAGCAATGTTTTAAACAGAAACAAAAACCCTGCTGCAGCTTGTCAGTGGGACAGGATGGGTTGTTTGGAACAGACCCTTCCATCCTGCGTGGGAATAAGCATTTGTCCCCCAAACCTCCCAAGCTCCCTGCTACGTGGAAGCGTCCTTGGAGAAGCATCACCCTCTGGGGCGTGGACAGGAAGAACCCCCGGGCCCTGCTCCCTGGCAGGATGGGTTAGAGTGAGCCCCTTCTATGACATCCTGCCACCTCCCCAGCGGGCACGGGGCTGCCAAGGCAGGTGGAGAAAGCCACGCGGCGACTCTCCTAATTGGCTGCACAAGGCCCTTGGTGTCCTCTGAACACTTTCCCTTTCACTGTTTCATACACCGACTGGTGGCCCCAACCTGCTCGGTGGCAGCCTCATGGGCAAGCCCAGCTCCGCTGTGTTCTTTTCTCACTTCTGCCCTGAGCTGCGTGAGCTGGGCCGAATCCTCTCTCCCTCAATTACTGAGTGAATAAACCATTTTCCTCTCGGAAGGCAATGCTGTGCTACACTGTCCATGTGCGCCTCTGAAAACGCAGGCGTGGTCCAGGAGGGTAAACCACAGCAGCTGCCCTGCAGGTTGCCCTAGACACTGCCGTGGACTCAGGGTGTGCAGGGTTACCCATCTGCAGGAGACCTTCTCCTTTTGATATACGCTACAGCCTTCCCGTGGCTTCTGTAGCTCATTTTACATTTTATTAGGAGCAACGTAATTGATTACATAATCAAATGTAGAACGTACATTATCAAGATATCTCAGCACTTCACAGGCCATTTAATCAAGATATCTGGGGCCGTGCCAAAAGGAATCAACTTACACGAAGCCTCAAGTACATATTACTGTGCTACCTTTGTTTCCACGCTGGATCTGGGTCCTGCTCCCTGGGAAGGGGAGCTCCTCCTTCTAGATGGAGCCGTACACAAGCTCTGGGGCTGAGGGTCCTCCGTGCCGCTTCTCACCTTCTCCAAACAAGGAGACCCAAAAGGCCGCTCTTCCGCGTACTCTATCTGCCGATGTTACATCTTCAAGTAGCCCCCGATTTCTCTAGTCTGTGAGGAGGTCTGCAGGGGTTTGCCCAAATGCCCCAGCACCATGCAGGCAACCGAGAAAAGGAAAGGGGTTTTCACTCCTCTTCACTCATTCTAAATTGCTACTCCCCCCGGGTAAGTAAACAGGTGTTATTTAGGCGGCAACAGAGGTGTCGCGTGACTATAGCCAATTTTCAGAAAACCCGGGGAGCCCGAGAGAGCAAGGAGAGTGGCAAGCGGGGACGTCTGCCTGAAATGCCTTCCCTTTTGAAGCCAACGCGGGTACAGCACTACCTGAAGCTGCTCAAACTAACCCTTTGGATCAGAGACCGTCTGCCCCTTGTGCCAGGCATGGTGCTACCCCTGGGGGTGAACACAGAACAGGTCCCTGTTTCCAGAGTGAGCCCTGCCCTTAGCAGGGGAGGCACAGGCAAACAACCCAACACAAACCCGCCAAGGCTGTGCTGGAGGTGGGACAAAGGACGGATGACTCTGCGAGGATGCAGGGCTTCCGGGCAATGAAGAGCAGAGAAGTGTATTCCAGGTGAAGAGAGGGGCAGGGACGGAGTCAGGAAGGGCTGCAGGAACGTGTGTGTTGGAAACAGCAAGGCAGGACGATGGGGCTCAAGAACCAGGGAGGGGTACGAGGTGAGGCTGGGAAAACTGGCCGGAACTCTGAGAAGGCTCGAATGCTGGGCTAAAACGTTCAGCGCTTATCCTACAGAAAATGGAAAATCCATCACGAACTCTCTCTTCTCCGAAAATGCTATCCAGACATGGTACGAGGGACTGTGGATCCTACAAAAAATCCTCAGACACAGAGCAGTCTCCGGGGCAACAGTGTGCAGCAGGGGTGCAAAAGAGGGTCACTCGGTGCCTGCCATGTGCTCGCACCATTTATTGAGCGAACGAGCAAATGCAAGGCATACAATTTAGCGGTAATCACTAACTTGGTAAGACTCCTAGCTCTGAAGTGAGGACCGCACTCTATACCCCTATCCGCCTCGCTGGGAACAGGCTACAAGCTCCCATTAGGGCGGGGATGCCCTGACGGTGTGTCTCCAGAAGCTCTCCTAGGACTCAGGGTGCAACACAGACTTTCAGTGCCCATGAGGTGGCTGAAGATGGCCTCAGAGGGGCTCTAACCTCTGGCCTCTGGCACCACCACCAACACAAACTCCTGGGCTTAGTGGTAGTTTCCAGGCTACTGTGCTTGGACCTACTAAGGCCCAGAAACCTCCTCCAAGCAGTAGAAGAGCCCACACATCCAGAAATTCCAGACAAAAGAAAGGTATCTGAGGGCACAGGGGCAAGAATGCAAGGCAAAGCCATGCCAACCAATGACAAGGACATAGGAGTCCTGTGACGTCTGCACAGGTGACCTTCCGGCTGCCCTGACCAATGCCCCCAAATACGTTAGCTCCTGGGCAATTCTGACTTAACTCTGCGCTTAAACCCAGGCATCCATGCCCAGTTCCAGCAAGAGATCTGCAAACACACAGCACACCCCTCGCTCAGGTGGGGAGGGTGGGCAGCCAGGGACACGGGGTCTTTGTGTCTGGAGCACAACGTACTGGCTGTACAGTGAAGGAATACCCACGGGGGCCTGCACAAAGGACATCCTATTCACCAGGCTGTGCTTGGCAACGTGACGTGTGTCGGGGGAGGCACCCAGGCCCCTTCTGGCTCAGGTGTGCGTTCGGCGGTGCGTGTACCGGGCCAGACAATGCGACCTTTGCAAACTCCTTAACCACAGCAACCTTGGGGAGGGCGGCGGGCCAGGCGGGCTGGGGCCAGGAGGCCGGGGATGAAAGGAAAATGCAAAACCTCCATTCTGGGGACGGGGCCATCTGCACACTGGGGCCTGTGTGTGTGTCCCCCACCAACATGGGACTGTTATTGATACGTAATTTCTGGCAGACCACAGTCCACACTAGGGAGGACTGGAGATCACCTGACACGGGTTGAGCCTTATTCAATGTTACACTGTTTGTGAAGGCGAGGTGGGACAGCGGGCGGGAAATGGGCTTTGGGTTCGGAGGCCCTGAGCTCACTTTACCACTTTGCTGCCTGGATTGCGATCTTGGACAAGTGGCCTAACTGCTCTCAGCTTTTTCCATCTGGACGAGGGGTTCCCGGCTCACAGACCAGCCAATGTCTGTGGAGTGCCCAGCATCGTGCAAATGGTCCCCAAGGGTGGGGCTGCAAAGGAACAGAACTTTCCATGGGAACCAGCAGGAGGAACAATTAGCTCACAGTGAAGAGAACAAGCCTCCAAGGCCTGCAGCCTTTGGTACGAAAATATCGAACGTGCAGTCCACACAGCAGGCTTATCTATCCATTAGTGCAGGCCCCGAGGATCTGACTTGTTAGCCACCAGTTTGCCCGTCAGCGTCTGAAGCGACCGCATTTCTTTATGTTGGTGAAATATGACCAGGCGTATTTTCCCCCCTATATAATATTTTTAAAAGATGGCTCTCCTCCACCCTCCGGGAAGCTAACCAACGTTTGCAGCACTGGGTGCATTCTACGGGAACACTGGTGTCAGTCATCTGCTGTGACAGCACAGAGCTGAGGAAGGGCTACCGCGCCAGCTCTGTGCTTCCACTCACCCGGTTCTGGGCCACCAGCAAAGCCAGCGAGGATGTGTGGCGTCCCCTAGGCCAGCGTCCAGGGTGAGCCGGCTTGGGACCAGAGAGTGACACTCTTATACGTCAGGCACTTTATATATGCTTCCTCATTTAATCTGTAGCAGTCACCATCTGAGGAAGTATTCTTATCCCTGTTTTACAGATGTGGAAACTGAGGCTCAAAGAGGTTAAGCCGCTTACACAGATACAGACAGTTAAGTGGAAAGAACCATAATTTGAATCCAGGCCTGTTGGACTCCAAAGCTGCAAATTCAAATAATGAATAAACTAATTCTCTCTGGCTGCCAGTTTCCTCATCTATAAAATGAGGGTAATGGGCTTCCCTGGCGGCGCAGTGGTTGAGAGTCCGCCTGCCGATGCAGGGGACACGGGTTTGTGCCCCGGTCCGGGAAGATCCCACGTGCCGCGCGTGCGCGGAGCGGCCGGGCCCGTGAGCCATGGCCGCTGAGCCTGCGCGTCCGGAGCCTGTGCTCCGCAACGGGAGAGGCCACAACAGTGAGAGGCCCGCGTACCAGAAAAAATAATAATAATAAATAAAATGAGGGTACTGCCATCAGCTGGTGCTAGAAGGAACCTTCCAGGCCCCTAAAATTCTCAGTAAATATGCAGGCTGACCCCTCTCCGGATAATGGGACACTGCTTGTGCGGGGCAGGGAAGGCTGCTCTCGGTGCCGGGCTGTGGATTTCCCACCTTCCTGTCCTCCCCACAGCTTGCCTGTCTCCTCCCCACGGAGGGGCCCAGGAACAGAAAAGCAGCAACTGGGCAGACGGCTCGTAGTGCTGTTTGTTTGCAGTTTGGATGAAAGGCCAGGAAGGGGTGGGGACGGAAGAGTCTCTGAACCGTTGGTTCAAGCTGGTTCAAGCACAGTTCATGTGGGATCTCCCGGAATCAACTGCACAGACATGGTAGGCTGGGCTGGACATAGGAGGCCAGTGAGCCTGAGCAGAGGTGTGTGTGCTGTGCGGGCCCGTTGGGCTGACAGTCCTCGGGGAACCGAGACGTGGGCAAAGCAGCTGCTCCAGGCAGACGGGCAAGAACATCAGGCCTCCACCCACTGCCTCGGCACAGCCTCTCCGAAGCACCCAGCCCCAGCCCCGCTGGCGTTTCTCCGCCTCAGGGTTGTGGTTCTTCTGGGTCATGGGGTCCCTGCATCGTCGCCCAAGAACAGACAGTGGCAGAACTGTTTGCAGACTTGACGCCCCAGATGCGCAGATCGGCCTGGGCAGAGGGATCTCATCAGGGGGCCGAGGCACCGACCTCACTGCCATTTGCATCACTGGCTAGAGTGGGCCCCGGAAAGTCACTGTGCCCGCCACCGCCCCCCCCCCCCCCCCCAAGCAGGGCAGCAGCTCCTGCATGGCCAGGAGGGCCGTGGTGAGCTTTCCATCCACCCACAGCTTTGTTCCCACCATGCTTCCACTGGGGAAAACCCAGCTTGCCTCCTTCCTGGGTGCGCGCAAAACAGGACTCCACAACCCACCACTCGGCAGAGGTCAGGTTACCAAAAGCAAACTGCAAAGGCACGCTTGTCACCGCAGAAAATCACCTCCTTTACTGCGCGCTCCTGGTAGGAGCTGTACAGACATTGTCTGAACAATGCCCCTCAAAACCCTAGGAGGCAGGGGTTACTGTTATCTCATTTTGCAGCAGGGGAAGTCTGAGGCTCAGAGAGGTTATGTAACTTGCCGAAGGTCACTCAGCTGGCACGTGGTTAAAAGCTGGGATTTCTGAAGTCAGGCGGTCTGATATCAGAGTCCTTGCTTCCCAACCACTTTTCTACCCAAACACAGTGGTTTGGAAGGGATGGGAGGAAGCAGTACAGAGGGAAGAGTTTTGGACACTGTCCACGAAGCAGACTGTGTAAATCCCCGTGGGGTCTAGTGCAAGTCGTCCTGCGATCCCTTCAGGGTTCCATGGAGGGTGCAGGACACTGCAATCCCCCTACCACTGGAGTTCCAGCAGAGGGGCTCAGGACATAACAAGTCTCCCCCTCTATCACCACCACCCTCCCAAATATTTTAAAATAGCAAAATTTCCCCCCAAAGACTACTGCGAGAGGCCAGCTGGCAAGGCAAGTTATGAACATGTCATTACATAATGAACTGCTTCCATGTACTGTAATAGCTTTTCACGTTTGCTACTGTACCAGGAGATACCAAACAGCAATTTTAAACTGTCTCCTCCGTTGCCCCATCTCTAGTCTTCCACGATCACACGTTTCTACTTTAAAGCCCGTTAACACGGTATGTTCAGAGCACAAATCCAGATGGCTGGGGGCGCTCAGAAAACCCGCTTGGCATTTTGCAGAACTGATTTTACGACCCCGCCTTCTCACCTTGCCACCGACCAATCGTGGCTAAGAAGTCACATTGAAAGGGGGGCCCGGCAGAGACTGGAGACCCTGCTCCTGCTTTATGAAGCCTCTGCAGGGATGCAGGACAGCCCGTGATGGTGACCACTAGGCCACTGAAGACAAACTCTCCAAATGCCCAGCTGCCTTAGCCCCTGGGGAGACACGGGCTGGCACCAAGCAGAGGCTGGAGGGGTGCTGCCTGAGGAGCGGAAATGGGGACAGGCGTCCTTTGGGCTGCAGGGCATCATCAGTGAAGCTGGGCCCACGTGGTCCCTTTTATATATTAACCACTAGGGTTGATTATGGGCTGGGAGGCAGGAGCCAGACAGCCCAGCTCCGCATGCATACTCAGCCTCCACCAAGGGCCTCTCTCTTCCAGCCAGTCCCCAGCCAGGGAAGCTCGCCTTGCAGCAGGTCACCTGCTGCTGGTCTGGACAGATGAGTTGGGGGAAACCACTGCATCGTCCAGGGAGGTCTGGGTGGGACAGGAGAGAAGGGAAAGGGGCCTTGTCATCTTTCTCCCACCATCCTTGTCATTTCCTTAGCCTTAACTTTCCAAACACTGTCCTCACGTGGGTGTCTTTTAGCCCAAACTCTCCCTGCAAGGTAGGTGGAGCAGATTTCATCCCATGTGGGAGTTCTCTTGATGTACGTGCCTGTTCTTCACAGTAAGTAATGTTCCTTCTGTGGTACCCATAGAGGCTGGGTATGAATGAAATGGCACCAAAGAGCCTCTGTGTTCTTGAAACGTGTCAGCCAAACCAGGAAGAACCTGGAAGGTTCTGTGACTCGGAACTCCACAGAGACGGTGGAATCCAGCGGGCTTGTCTTTGCTCTTGGCAGGGCTAGTGGTTTAGAATTGGCAGAAGGGCTGGTCTGGGGACGAGGCAAGTGACTTAGAGTGGTGGCTTTGTTGTTGTGCCACCAGCAAAGAAGCGTCTCCACAAGCAGACGGCGAGCAGGCAGCTCAAGCCAACGAGGGCGTCGCGTCTACCGCCGCCCGACAGGCCGGGTCTCACCCGGACACTGGGGTGTCCAAGAACTCAAAGTCCTTGGGGGGCTCCCAACACTCCCAGGACACAGGGCCCCAACAACAAAGCACAAGGGGGGCCCCCATCTTTGCTATTGGTTGGAAAGACACTATTAATAGCTCTGATCATTGACTATCTTTTCAAAAAGACTGTTCTGGGGCCATTTTTAGAGCACCTGTCTTTGCTCGGATGGCTGCGTGGTGACTAGAAATGGCAGCGCTGAACAGGTGTAATTATAGAGGCCCCTGATACGCCGAGACCGTAACTGTGGGCAGTTTCTCTTCGTAATCTAAGCATGTCCTTCTCCCCAGAGCCCTTATTTAAATGTTTTGTCAGCTCCCCACACCAGCAGCAGGCAAGCTCCATCCCTGAGTACTCTCGGAAAACGGGAGGGGGGTCATTGCGAAAAACTGCCACTCCTCTCCCTTCGCTCTTCGAAAAATTTGTCGTGAAAACCAGAAGCGGGGGAGGCATGTGGGAGGGCTCCGTGGCCTGCAGTTCTGGGGGCAGTTCAGAACCCAGCGAGACAGCACTTTCTGGAACGCTGACAATCTGCTAACTCAGTTGCCTTGGTCACGGACCTGAAAATTCAGAAGAAATATTCAGCGTCCAGGAAACACAGCTCTGCTGTTTCACCCCATTGGCTCTCGCCAAAATTGGGGCTGCTTCTCTCTCATCAACGGCCTTTTGGAATCAGGGACTCTGCATGCCCAAGAGAAACCCTGGGTCTCCCCCGTCCCCCATCCCAAAGAGGGAACACGTACCAACAGCCTTGCAGAAGGAACACCCCTGCTCAGGGCTGCCAGGGACCAGCCAACCCCTGCTGAGCCTGTCCTCAGCCCCACACCCTCCCAGGCCAGGTTCTCCTTTGGTAAACCAGACCTCTCGGGGAACTTCAGGGAACTTCAGGATGACTTAGAAATGATCTGGGTGGTGCTGGCATTCACGAATTCATTCCAAACACATCAAGCGTTAGAGTCAGAAGCAGGCGGGAAACGGGGCAGAGCCTTAAGGCTCCATCATGACGTCTTGGGAAAAGCCTTCAGCTCCTGAGTGATTCCTTGCTTTTTTCAGGGATACTTCTGGTCTCATCCTGTCTAGAAAGAGGTGGCATGACTCGGTTCATAGTAAATAGGGAAGGGTACGCTGGGCAGTAACCTTCTCCGTGTCCAGAGGGAGCCTCCAGCAGCGAGCACAAGTCCCTCCTCCCCCCGGCCTTAAGTCCCCAGCCCAGCCCCGGAGCCTGCCAGTCCAGCCTCGCCCACGATGGAGGAAGTCCCACAGTGCGGGGTCGCACGGCCCGCCCGTCACCTTAGTAAGATGTGAAGTGCCATTTGCTATTCCTTTGCCTTGCTTATCAATTTGCTCGCTCCTCAGGCAGGGACAAGGGATGCTGTTTATTTACGGGGCGCCCTCGCTATCCCTATTGTGGGGTCCCTACTCCACTCACTGAACCATGGTGGACGAGTCTCTCCATCCGTGACACGGGTTAAATCACACACCCCATGTAACCCGCGCTAGAAGGTGGCTGTAGCAGTGACCATCACCGAACACCGACTAAGGGCCAGAGACTATACATCTATTAATTTGGGAGGGTTGACATAGAAGCTAATTTAATTTCTCTTTCCTGTTATAATAGTGCTGTTGGGAGGATCTCGAGCTATCAAAACTGGACAGGTGAAAAGTACCTGGTAGAAGGTAAAACACATTAAAGATAAGGGCATGAACCACCCACGGTGACATACCCCCCCTAAGTAGCTTTTCTCCCAGAAGCGAGCCAATCACTTCACTTGGGAGATCAATCACATGACCTTCGCCACCAGAGGGCCATGTGTGACAGGAGGCGGTGCCGTTCCAGGATGCCCTGACCTCCCTCCCAACACCCCAGAGGCTGATGTGTTGGGACAGACCTGTTCTGCTTCACAGCCCCACAGCTCTCGTCTGTGCCCCTCGAGAAGCTGTATTCTTGCATTTCTAACTGATGTCTCAGGGCAATAATTATATGTCACTACTCCAACACTGCATTACAACTTCTCTGCAGATCCTGGAGGAAGGGGAAATGAGTTATGGCCAGCAAACCAAGCTAAATACACTTGGTAATTGAAAAAGTGGCCAAGGAAATCAGGAGGGGAAAAGCAAGCAACTCAGACTAAATGGATTATCAATCATTTCCTTTTAGGGCAAGCTCCACTGCAACTTAATCAATTGTCATTGCTTCCTAAATTCAATAAGAAAACTGATACTGTGGGGAAGAAGGAGAAAAAAAAGTAGTAAATGTTTTCCATCACATTCTTGATGGATTCTGGACAGCATTCCACGTTCAATTCCAATCCAGTTCTGAGTTGATCAGCGTAAAAGAAATTTACAAGCAACAAAACTCAGATCGTGTGTTACCATTACGACCAAGGGTGTAAAGTGTCTCAGGCATGGTCTCCAGGGTCCACTGGGACATGGCTTTAATAGTCACAACAGGAAGTGGTGCTTCTGAAGCTAGGCAGCCTGCTCTGGCTGCAGGGATAGTGGGACTGTAGGTGGAGCTCAGGAAGGGTAGATTGTATGACCTTGGGATCTCCAAGGTCCCAAGTCACTTGACCTCCAAGGGCTGTGGAGTCTGTTGCCATAGCAATCCGGTGAGGATAAACTCTCTCGCTCCTCTCCTCACTCCTCTACCTGTTATGTACCAGGTACTAGGGACACCAAGAGGAATAGAACCTGGCCTCCTACTCTTAAGGCTCTATAGTTCCTGGGGCCGGGGGTGGCGTGCGGAACGCGGACAGCATGAGCAAGTGATGACAGAAGAGGGAGGAGGAAGGGGCACCCTTCTAGACGGGAGTGGGTCTGGGCTGAGTCCTGGAGGCCCTCAGGAATTTGTCAAAGGAAAGGTGGGTGGCGAATAATGTGTCCAAAAGCTGAGAAAGACCCTGGTGATCAAGGAACTGCAGGGCCACAGGACATACTAAGCAGACAGCCCAGGCTGGTAGGGAGCCTAGAGGCAGGCAAGGCTGGGTCAACCAGCACCTTGGAGGCCACATTAAGGCGCTTGGCTGGGAAGCCACACCCTTGGCACCATCAGAATCACGGTTCAGGAAGATCCCTCTGAATGGGTTAGAGAGGGGCGGACCTGGAGGCAGGAGTCCCCTGAGAGTTGCTGCAGGTGCCAGGGAGACGGGACGGGGGCTTACAGCAGGGCGTGATGGCAGGTGCCAAGGACAGGGTAATGCCGAGGTGGGTATATAGACAGACTGGCCAGATGGTGCATGAGGCGGGGTCCAGGACTAAGCCTCAGTTTGGCTTGAGCAGCTGGGCACCGTTACCCAGGAGGAGAGTCAGTGGGGCAGCCTGGGCATCTCAGGCTAGTGACCCACCTCCCTACATGGCCCTACTTCTCACCCACAGTCCCCAGAACTTTAAAACACACACGAAAAGCATAAGCTTCTCCAAGGAGTTCAGCACAGTGTAACGAGTACCACGGAGGGAAAGAACACGAGTGCAAACCCCAGGTTCCCTGGGAAGTCTCAGCGCGTCCGGGCAGGAGGTCCCAGCAGGGGCTGCAGGAGCTACTCATGACTCAGGAATGAGGATATAGCAGCAGGCGGAGATGGTTGTGAGCAGGGCCATAAAGATACGGTCCAGGGGCTGAAAGCCCGGGTTTTACGGCCGCTCCTGGGTTCAATCCCAGCTCTACCCGCTGGCTGGCTGCGTCCCCAGGGGCGGGTTCCTTTACCCCTCTGTTTCTTCATCTGAAAACCTGGCACAATAACAACTACGCGGCACAGGGCCCGCCGGCAGGTGCAACGAAACAAAGCGAGGAAAGGGCACAGCCCGGCATCCAGGCACAGGGAGCGCTGCCTCTTACGAGTTCCTTTTCACCTCTCATCGTTGCTAACAACAGTAACATCCCAGATGTAAGGCCGGTGTAGAACATTCCCTCATATCTTTCAACAACAAGGAGGCAGGAAACAGGGCTTTTTAACAATTCCCGAGTCAGGGAAGGCATGCGGTGACTCGCTGCCGAGGAAGGAGAAAGGGAAGGTGTCTCAGGACGCCGCCCCGGCTTCCCCAGAGCAACGGCAGCAGACACTGCCAGCTCTTAGCAGTGATGCTGCTTCGACGCTTGACGGAGGGTGACACTGCAAGCAACAAGGCGCTCCGGTAATGCTCTGTAAAACTATGAATTTACTTTGAGAGCACCAAGTCTAATTACCTCGCCAAGACTCTCTGCATTTTTAAGAACCTTTTTTTTTTTTTTTTCCTCCTTGAACTCTTGATCATAAGGACTCTTGTTAGCAATACTCGGCATCCTTCTTGTTTCGCCTGTTGCCGTGGCAACAAAGCAGTATTTACCAGCCTTTCCAAGCTGGTACATCTTTATTAGCACCCGGATCCCATGAGGAGCAGGAAGCACTGCAGAGGTTTAAAGAGCATTAATCCCCTTAAGCTTTGCAAACCTCTCTAGTTAGGGAGTCCGTAAGACGGGAAATTGAGGTCTCTGCCGTTTTCAGGGCCCTACTAGAATCGTTACGCCTCCATGAAGCAAAAACTTATCTCTCTGGAGCTTCACTTTAAATTTCTTCCCCTCTTGAAGAAGACAAACTTGTAGACTGCCTGTGCTTCACAAGAAAAATTTGCTCCCCGTCCATCAGAGGAGGGCCGCCGGCTCTTTCCTCTACGCTTCTCTGGCCATGCTGTTCTCGTGCGATAAACACAGACTTTCAAACACTGTTATCTCTGGGCCAGAAGGAGGGGCGGCCACAAAGGCCCACCGGCTCAGCTGCCGGGGCACCCTCCTCTCTGTCCCTCCGTGATGAGAATCAACAGATGAGAAGGAACTGAGATAGATTTCCTGCATATTTCAAAAAACCAGCCTCAGCAAGCAGCTCGAGAAAGCACCCCACCTCTCAGCCTCCCTCGGAAGGGTTTTCAAAGTCAGCACCAGAGCAGAAGAGGGAGAGGAAGGAGAAGAAAGAGTTTCTTCACATCATTTAAAAGCAGTCCAGGGCTTCCCTGGTGGCGCAGTGGTTGAGAGTCCGCCTGCCGATGCAGGGGACGCAGGTTCGTGCCCCGGTCCGGGAAGATCCCACATGCCGCGGAGCGGCTGGGCCCGTGAGCCATGCCCGCTGAGCCTGTGCTCCGCAACGGGAGAGAGCACAACGGTGAGAGGCCCACGTACCGCAAAAAAAAAGAATACGGTATCTAAAAGCAGTTCAATGTCCCAATCCCCCTCCTACCAAATAAATGTTTTTTTCATCTTTATCCCAGCTGAGAATATCAAACCCCAGCTAGGGCTCCAGGAAGACCTGTGGTTGAATTTTGAAAAACTGCACAAGTGAAAAAATGATGGTAACATTCATTTTGGCCTCACACACAGCTTTCAAATGGGTAATTTTGAGCTGGCCATGCCTTGGTATTCTTCACGGCCCCCGTTCAGCGTTCTGTGTCCATCAGTCCAGTTCAATCAGGGCTTCTTAACTGAGACACAGGAGCCATTAAGAGCTTGACCTTGGGGGGAGTGTGCTGGCTGGGAGACAGATAACCAAAGGCCAAGTTTCCAACCGGGCAACGTCTGATGCCACTTTTGAACCTACCAGGAATCTCCCATGATTCCCAGGGATGCTCAAAGTTCTTAAGACAAAAATAGTAAGTCATTCAGATCCTTCTTCTTTCCTTGGTGGGATAAAGAGCTCTTTCAAAGACCAGCAGCAGCCTCTCCAGAGTGAGGACTCCGCAGCTCCAAGATGCATCAGCACTAAAAACTTGGGACCGCGTGCTTCCTCGACTCCACAAATTCTGAGCGGTCCAGCAGTCATGCGATTATTGAGGTGTTTTTTTTTTTATTTGCAGTACGCGGGCCCCTCACTGCTGTGGCCCCTCCCGTTGCGGAGCACAGGCTCCGGACGCGCAGGCTCAGCGGCCATGGCTCACGGGCCCAGCCGCTCCGCGGCATGTGGGATCTTCCCGGACCGGGGCACGAACCCGCGTCCCCTGCATCGGCAGGCGGACTCTCAACCACTGCGCCACCAGGGAAGCCCTCTTGAGTTATTTTTTACTTGATGTCTTCCCCATGTTTTTCTAAAGCTACTTGAGGTGCCTTACAACGCTCAAGCACATACCAAGAAAAACATGAATCAAAGCTGTAAAGGATGAGCTCTCCAGACGAGAACAAGGGTCACCCGCACCGGGGCTCAGAGCAGGCAGGCTGAGGCTCAGGGCCGGAGGATCCGAAGGCCCGTAACTGCTCCTGATGATGGAAATGCTGGAAGCAGCAAGTTTCTCTGTGAAACCCGGGAGGGAAACACGTGAGACTGTCTCTAACCTAGAGAGCTGTCACTGGGCAATAGGGTTTTTTTGTTTGTTTGTTTGTTTTCCATGTAGCTTATTTTATTTATTTATTTATTTAACGTCTTTATTGGAGTATAATTGCTTTACAATGGTGTGTTAGTTCCTGCTTTATAACAAAGTGAATCAGTTATATGTATACATATATCCCCATATCTCCTCCCTCTTTGGGCAATAGGTTTTTTTTTTGTTTTTTTTTACATCTTTATTGGAGTATAACTGCTTTACAATGGTGTGTTAACTTCTGCTTTATAACAAAGTGAATCAGTTATACATATACATATGTTCCCATATCTCCTCCCTCTTGCGTCTCCCTCCCTCCCACCATCCCTATCTCACCCCTCTAGGTGGTCACAGAGCACCGAGCTGATCTCCCTGTGCTATGCGGCTGCTTCCCACTAGCTATCTACCTTACGTTGGGTAGTGTATACATGTCCATGCCTCTCTCTCGCTTTGTCCCAGCTCACCCTTCCCCCTCCCCATATCCTCAAGTCCATTCTCTAGTAGGTCTGTGTCTTTATTCCTGTCTTACCCCTAGGTTCTTCATGACTTTTTTTTTTCTTAAATTCCATATGTATGTGTTAGCATACGGCAACAGGTTTTTAAAGCAGATACGCAGGGCTCAGTGACGCCGATCAAGACCTCCGGAGACGGAGGCAGGACCAGATTGGCGACACCTAGCGTCTGGCCCAATTCCTTCAGGCTTAGGCTCAGAGCACCTGGGGACAGAAGACGCAGGGTCTGGAGGCAGCAGGGGGTGGAGTTGGGGGGCCAGATAGGGGTGCTGGTCGGCTTCCATGTTCAGAGACTCGAAGCAGGCAGAAAGCCAAGCTGGGCTTCCCAGGACCCTCTCAGAAAGGGAGTGAGGAATTACAGACCCGTAAACGTGACTCTGAACTTTAATTAAACTGCTGCAACTCCCCCATGGCTTATGAGGGTTACTCTGTGGTATCAGCAATAAATCTTCACGAATGATGGTCTGAGGGTCCAGTGAGGAAGTGGGGGGACAGCGCTCCAGTGTGTAGCTAGTTCTGGGACAGCTCGGCGAGAGACCGACTGAAGGTCACATGGCGTGGGTTCTGGGCACCCTCCATCCAAGCCCCTCAGTGCGGCAAGTGGAGGGAAAGGGTCGGTCCTTCTAGAAGCTGGAGGATCTAAGTGTGGGCACTACAGCAGCCAAAGGGTGAGAGAAGGCTGGGGTGGGGATGGGCAGGGCCTACCTGCTGCTTGAACTGCTCTTTTTACAGGACTGGTCAGTGTGTAAAAACACCTCCCAGCCAACCCTTGACCCCAGCAGTGGACACCACTGTTTCCACCTTTGACATCTGTGGTCCCTTTAAATCCTTTCCTTTCCTTTGGAGCCCAGTGAGAAGCTTCTCTAGCAAAGGGCCAGCTGGGAAATGTCTTGCTATTAACCTCAACACCTGCACTTGAAAGCTAAGATTTTCAGCAGTGGGTGGAGAAAGGGAGGTGGGTCATGGCAGTGGGGGAGGGGAGGGTCTGAGAATGCGCTCCTGTGCACACATGTGACCCATGGGTGCATCTGAGGATCGACAGTCTTAACACAGCAACCTGTCTGCTTCACGCACCTGACTTCTACCCTCGGTTGAAGACCAATTTCCAATCCAGTTGCCACCTCGTGCCGGCTGCAGCCAATCTGCCTTTTCCAGCCCCCCTGGATCTGGGACGCTGGGGCAGGACCCCGCCATCCTGGCAGGAAGCAGTGAGGCTCACGCCAGGTCTGGGGCCGATCAGATTCTCCCGGCCAGAAGTCTGAGGAGGGCTTGTCTCTCAACGGCAGACAAATTGGCAGGAAGAATTCAGGATGTAGCCGGGACAGGGAAAGGGAGTCCCTGTACACACACACACTCAGGTTCAGCCTCAAAGAAGGAGGCTGGATTTAGCCTGAGAGATACTACTGCTCCCTTTGCCCCCTACCGGTTTACCTACAGGCACAAAAATAAGACGATTTTATTCCTTTCTCAGTTCATGGTTTGCAAAAACCCTGGTGACTCCACAGAAGCGAGCCACTATGTGAGTTTTAAACCACTTCGAATAAACCAAAAAAAAACCAAAAACAAAATACTGGGAGAAGGTCATTCATGAGACTAATAAGCATTCTTTCTCTTTAATCGTTATAATAAACAAAATTTAATTATATCTTCCAAGAGCGCCCCCCGCTTTCCTCATCAATTCTTATTCTTTAATTTAATAGAAAAATGGTTCCTGAAAACTTCTGAGAGATGAAGTTCAGGGTGAAAGACGTCTGTAGTGTGGATTTAATCAGACAGAGACAGAGGGATACATACATGTGTGTAGATCTTGGATGTGCAAAACTTCCTAAGCCCACTTGAAGTCTTCCTAGGAAAATGAAAAAAGGTCCTGGGTCTCCCACTTCCCTGGGCTGAGATTTCCAAAAATTTCCAGCCAGGCTTCAAATATATCAGAGAGATGAAAACAAGAGACGGGAATTAAAAAGAAAAGACAGAGAAAGAATTTGGATTTCTGCTTAACTTTCAGTTCTGTCCCCCAAAATCCTTTTGGAAGAGAAAAGGTAAAAAAAGGCAAAAAAAAAAAAAAAAAAATTAAAGAAAGAAAAGGAAGGGAAAGAGACATCATGTTCTTTCCCTATGACCCCCCCCCAAAACCCCAACCTTGCTATTTTAAACAATGAAAAGCACAGTGTGTAAGGAACAGCTTGCAGACAGTTGAAGCTGGCATTATTTACCTCGGGTTCTTATACTAACTTTTATTTCTTAAGCACTTTTTGCAACAAATGAGAAGAAAAAGAGTAAAAGACCCAGATAGGCGCATATCAAGGAGACTGTGCTCGCATGGGCCCTGAGGGCTGCCCGGATGCTCTCCTGCCCAGGCTGCCCACGCGGCCTCGCCAGCTACAGCTTCCTGATGCCAGCCAGTCATCAAATCTAGGTCCAAAGATGGATCTGCAAGCCCTTCCCCTGCACGGATCCGGCGGCATTTATTCTCAGTCCTGTTGAGATTCCTCCTAATTGACTCAGAAGAGACGGGTTTGCAGACAACCGAGGCTAGGGGAGGGGAGGAGGCAGGCCAGCCTCCCCCTCGCTCAGGGGTGACCACGGCTGGCAAAGTTGCTGCCGCTGCTCCACTGTCAACCAGTGTCCGGTCCCACGTCTCAACTGACGCACTGAAGGGCAGTCTCCAAGCCTAACTCCTTTTTCCACTCAGCCGGGCCTTGAGCAACAGCTAAAATATCTTCACCAACTGCACATGCCTTGTTCCTGAACACAAATGCACGAGCCTACCTGGGGGTCAAGGAGCTACCGTCAAACAAATTTCATTCTTCACCTCCCACCGGCTGTGTGGCCTTGGTCATGTTACTTAACCTCTCTGAGTATCAATCCCCCATCAGGTAAATGGAGTGGCTAGGTGGTAAATAATAAATTCGAGAATACATGAAGAAGCCTCCAGAGTGCCAAATAATGACTACTGTCATCGTTCACCCATTTACCCAATTAAAAAATAATATTCATTCAGCCCTTAATTCTTAAAGGTGAATGGTTTTACAGCTGAGGATGGGGTGAAGGTGAGGTGGAAGAGAGGGCAAAGAGCTATCACAACAGGAGGGCCATGGTGGTGAAGACTCTCAGAAATGAAGGGAAAACAGGATTCCTTCTCCACACACTCAACCCAGACTTTATTTGCTGGATGGAAGCCCACACCGGGCACTGTGCAACTAAACTCGTTCGTTACAAAAAGGCAGGCGAGGGCTTCCCTGGTGGCGCAGTGGTTAAGAATCCACCTGCCAGTGCAGGGGAGACAGGAAGATCCCACATGCCACGGAGCAACTAAGCCCGCGAGCCACAACTACTGAGCACACGCGCCTAGAGCCCGTGCTCCGCAACAAGAGAAGCCACCGCAATGAGAAGCCCGCGCGCCGCAATGAAGAGTAGCTCCCGTCGCCGCAACTAGAGAAAGCCCACACGCAGCAACGAAGACCCAACGCAGCCATTAATTAATTAATTTAAAAAGAAGGCGGGGGGGGGGGAGGCAAACTTATTTTCCCAGAATACAGACCAGACCCACATGACAGGCCAAGTCTTAGATGGCACCACGCACAACTTGGTGCTTAATGCGTGCTTTTTAACAATTGTCTCCGGAAACGTAAAAAGCCTGGGGTCTACGCATGCGCGGGCAGCTTCCAGGGCTGGCGAGAGTAATGACTGTATATTGCAAAGACCGTTTTGGTGGGAGGTGATTTTTTTTTTAAGGGAACAATGAGAAGAGGGGTGAGGAACGAACACAGACACAAAACGTGCTGAGTTACCTCAGAGGACTCCTCCAGGTGAAGGTGTGGAAGTGCAGTTCAAGAGCCATCACTCTCCCTCCCTGCCCTCCACGCCAAGCTTATTTGGCCCTACTGTTTACAACTCACCTCACCACAAATCTTTATGTCTTGTCACCCACTGGTCCCAGCCGTTCCCACTCCCTGTTTCTCCCAGACAAGTTAATAAGACGGAAGGCTCCCTATAGAGGCCTGGAGCCGGTGAACATTATCACTTGGAAGCAAGGCAGAAATCCTGACACATTGGAAATGACTTCAAGCCTATTAAGCACCCTTTCTTCTTCGGCAGATCTTTGGAAAGAAAGCTTGACAAATTGAAAGGAAGGCTAGCCTTCCCCCTCCGCCCCAATTAAGCCCTAATCTCACCTCAATAACGCACATCTGATTTCTGGGGTTTTTTAACCAATTAATTTGTCAGAGTGACACCCACCCCAGGGATCCCCACGTATGAATTGCATGGTTAGGCATGCACACAAAGGGTTAGCCCCTCTTTACGGGCTACGTCTCTGAAATCTAAGAGATCCAGGGGGCTGGAAGCAGGGAGTGGCCAGGGCTCAGGGCCCCAGGGTCTGTCTTCCGATGACGGTCACAGTGAACCCAGACCTCCGGCATGCACTCCTGAGAACAATACGGGCGTACCAAAGAGTGCCCACGGGGTCTCTAGTCCCTGCTGCAGCCGACGCAATGATGCTTGATTCTTAAATGCAGCACCTTTCCTGAGACCCCCTGGATGAATCACCAACAGAGAAGCACAGGTGGAAAACTGGAGTGTCGAGGGACCAATCACTCCATCTCCTACTGCCCTGACAACATCTACTCAGGGTTCCCCTGAACCGATCCCTTCCTTAGTGAGGTTTATGCAGAAATGATTGGGTGGATTATTTTAATTCTCCGGAGACCTATTCTTTGGTGCACTTTTGGTATCTCCATCTATTCAAATCACCAAATGGATTCTAATGGGAATTTCAAACAGAACTATTGATTTTCTTCCTGAAATGTGTTCCTTCCACCCAAGGAGACCCTGTATTATTGAAGGGCACCACCATTCCCTCAGCTGCTCAACCCAAGAACCTACAGTCACAGCCCTAATTTCTCTCCCCCACCCCCATAACCTCATAACCCCCGACCTATCAGAACATCTTGTGTCTCGTCTCCAAAACTATATCCCGAATCCCACTGCTCTTCTCTACCCTCCCCTGCCTCAGCCCTAGCCCAAGACACCATCCGTTCTCACCCCACTTCTGCAGCGAACTCCAACTGGCCTTCCTGCTTCCAAAAGTGTAGCCCTGCCACCCTTTCTCAATTCAGGAGCCAGTGGTTCTTCCTTGAAGGTAGATCACATGCCTCTGCCCTTCTGACCTCCTTCCGATGGCTCCCATATGCATGCCCAGTTCACAAACCCTTCGCGCTCCAGCCCTGCCTACCTCTCACCCGACCACTCTCCCTCTCAGTTACTGGCCTTCTACCTGTCCTTCAAACAGGCCGCATTTGTTCCCACGTCAGGGCCTCTGCCTTTGCTGTTGTCTCCTCCTTGGAACGCCTTTCTCGCAGTTCTTTGCCTCGCAATTAAAATGCCTACTCCTCAGGGAGGCCACTGCCACCCACCTACCTAAAGACGCCCTAGGCCCCCTCACCAACAGTATGCTGTTTATCTTTTTCAGAGCACTTGACAGTCCCTGAAATTACATCATCGATGTCCCTTCTCCCCAGAAAAGGGGAGCTCAGGAGGGCTGGGATTTGGCCTGCCTTGTTCCCTGCAGTGTTGCTAGAACTAGAACAGCTCCTGGAGCACAGAAGGTACCCAGCACAAAGTGGTCACAGGACTGGAGCATGAAACCCAAGAGCCTCGAGCACAGGATATGCCGCTGCTGGTACAGGGCGGGTTACTCGGTCCCGGCCAACCTGGGAAAACCCACAGGGATCTCGCGGCTGGATCAATGCAACCCAGCCCCCAGCCCTGGAAATACCAATACTTCAAGCTGGAATCTTCCCACTGGCTCACCATCCTTGGTAAGCATCACGCTTGCCTCTGCAGATTCCATACAGCCTTCCAAGGGTGGCACTCTGGCTTTTGACTCTCTATGCCTGGGTTTGGTAAAGGTAAGGCCACCCACCAGGGCTCTATTTTTCTGATGCTTTTCTACCATATCTCATTTTAAACTCAAAATCTTCAAGCCATTACCAGGAAATCATTAAATCATTTGTTCATTTTTATTAGTGTCGCTGTAATTAAAGAGAATCGTATTCCAAAATCTTCACCTGCACTTATCAAAACTCACCCTCCAACCAATCAATTAGTATTACAATAACCTCATTCCCTGGTTGCCGCCGCTATTAGCATTTTGATTGAATGTCTGTTGAGAAGTGACTGGTAACAGAAGATTGTCTTCAGAAAGTAATGTTTCTTTATTCGTCACCACCGAACCTTGTCTGGTTGTCTCCAGTCTCGACTCAAAAGAGACAAGACAGTTTCCAAAAGCAGTCATCTTGGTGGTAGATTATGTTTTCATGAGGCTTGTGATCAACTGGGCATAATGGCTCCAGTATCGCCAGCTATACCCAGAGGCCTCCCACTGGCTGTGGTCTCAGCATACGGCAGCCGCAGCTGGACTGCCAGAGCCCTGAGGCGGTGACGTGCATCCCTTCTGCGGCCATATCCTCCCCACTCCAATAATCTAGGACAGTGACCAGCAGGTCTGCACACACGACACTCCAGAAGACTCAGACAGAATAACGCCCATGCCGGATAAGCCAGCGGGCACTGGGACTCCTACAAAAAGACCATCATCATTACATCCCCCCTTCTCTGCCAGGCACTTGGGAAACCTGTTATTCTAACGTAAGTCCTCTAATCGTCATCATCACCATAAACGCACCAGTCAGTAAAGAGAGGGGTTAACAAGCTCCATTACGTGGAGAGAATGCCTGTCTTCTTCTCCACGTCACAGGAATTAAAGAGTCCATTAACTCACTAATGTTAGAATTAACAACTTGCTAGTTCAGAGAGCTCTATTTACTGCTGCCCCCCGCCCCCAATCGCCGATGCCTTTTGTGGCTAAATGGAGATCTCCAGACACACAACGCTGGCAAACACAAAAAAGTTTTCATCGCACTGTACAGTCCTACCCAAGGCAAGTCAGCTACCACAGCTTTGCATCTCGAGGAGATTCTGCTTTGACTCGTCTTAAGCAGAGTAGCAGAGGGCACAGGAGAGGGCATGTCCGGAGTTAGGAAGAACGTGTTCCAGGATATAAATATGGAGGTGCTTAAATCCATCCATCCAACCACCCATCATCCATCCAGTTTCAACCCACAGCAAAAGATACGCACGAGTTTCGCCTTCACGGCAGATGACCTTTGGCCCAACAAACCCCTCACTGTTGTCTGCACCCACCTCCCACCCATTGTTCACATGCAATGGTGAGAGGCATCAACAGGGCTGTATTACTGCTCCAGTAAAATTTAAAAATCTTCCAGAACTCAAGGAAAAAAGCACTATACGTTTCCTTTAAAAATCTTTCCTTTCTCTAAACTTCGCCTCCTTTTTCTCCCCCCCCAACTCTCGTTTCTCCCCTGGCTGCCAGCCAGGATTTTATAATAGTGTCAGGTAGCAATTTCATGTTTTAAATGCTCTTATCAAGGATTTAAGGTGAAAGATAAGAACAGCACAGTAAATCATCATAAAGGAGTATACTGTGAGGCATAGCATTTTACAAATCAAAACAGTCAACAGAATGAAAAGACAAGGACAGGGAGACAAAGTCAGTTTAAGCATCCTCTGAAAGGGGGAGGGTAGAGGCCAAATTGAATAGAAAGATCATCCTTCAGATTTCCAAGCTCCCTCTGGTAATGATCTTGGCATATTTGCTAAGAATTGCATGAACAGTCCAATTTCCATTTTAAAATAGGATGTTTTTAGAAGGCATATATATTGTCAAACCGTTACACACACTTAACTGGGGGCTTTCATCGGAGTCATCTGACCTGCAAGCATGTGTTGCTAATATCACTGCTTTATTATTTATCAAATCAATTTCTTCATGGAATGACTAATAACCTAGCCACAGCTGCTCTCCCTCTTCCCACCCCAGCTGCTACCACCCTGGCAGCAGCAAGATTTGCTGGGCTACCTGCAGTGCTTCACTCCCTACCTCTTGCTGAAGAATCTTATTTTTTAACAAAAGGAAAAAAAAAGGGATGGACTCAGGAGGTGCCACTCCGGATTCAAACCACTTTGTGGCAGTTGCTTATACTACACCCAGGAAAAGTTAATACTGCTACTTGACCAGGCCAGGGTACCAGTCAATTTTACCAGGGGATTTTAACTACAGTCCCATAATAAAGCAACCACAAACCTAGAATAAAGTAAAAATAGAGACAGGTACCTACTTTTCTATTTTGATCCTTTATAACATCTTTGATTCCAGTCTATTTTTTAAAAACCAGCCAAGGGCCACGTCCAATTCAAATGCGCACCCACTGCTCCCTCACCCTGCCCCCCCACACACAGCTGTGATGCAGCCCAAGGATGGTCACTCCAGAAAATAGTCATTAATATACTGTTTACTCTTCTTTTATACGCTCACCAATCTCTTCTGGAGCCTACCTGAAAATTCACAATAAATAAAAACGTGCAATTAGACGATTTCCCATTTGCCAAGGAATGATTCCATTGTCCATTAGAAGCTAGAGTTCTAAAAATACAGAGAGGGAAATTATTAGGTATTGTTGATACATATTTCTGCTGTAAAACAGGATTAGTACCATGGGCAAAATACAAAGCCTCTTTTGTAAATCTTACCAAATTTTTTAAAAAGGTAAGACATCATGGGGGAGGGAACAAATTAAATCATAATTTTCAGACTATGTTTCCTTATTGTCACTCAGAAAAATTGCCAGGTGTTTCCAGAGTAGTTTATACATAAATACACTAGCTGAATCAGGAAATCTTTCCAGGGCAAATGAATCGACTTAATTAAAACAAGACTTGAGATGCCAAGCCTAGTGATTTTGGAAGTGGGGAGGAAATTTAGGAATCCATCTGTAAGTACACACCTTTCGCATGAGCATTTTAAATCCTGGTACAGACCCCAGGTTGGAGTGAGCCTTCTCACCAGCCCACGAGGTGGCACCAGGCATCATGGGTTAGGAGTGCAGGACTGATCCTTTTTTTAAAAAAACTGAACCAATATTTTCAGCCTTTCTTCCAGATCAGCTGTAAAGGGCGACTACAACAATACCAATGAACCAACCTAAATGTCCATCGACAGATGAATGGATAAAGAAGATGTGGCACATATATACAACGGGATATTACTCAGCCATAAGAAGAAACGAAATTGAGTTATTTGTAGTGAGGTGGATGGACCTAGAGTCTGTCATACAGAGTGAAGTAAGTCAGAAAGAGAAAAACAAATACCATATTCTAACACATATGTATGGAATCTAAAAAAAAAAAGGTACTGATGAACCTGGTTGCAGGGCAGGAATAAAGACGTAGACATAGAGAATGGACTTGAGGACACGGGGTGGGAGGGGGAAGCTGGAGTGAAGTGAGAGTAGCATCGACATATATACACTACCAAACGTAAAATAGCTGGTTGCTGGGAAGCAGCCGCATAGCACAGGGAGATCGGCTCGGTGCTTTGCGATGACCAGAGGGGTGGGATAGGGAGGGTGGGAGGGAGGCTAAGAGGGAGGGGATATGGGGACACGTGTATGCATGTGGCCGATTCGCTTTGTTGTTCAACAGAAATTAACACAGTATTGTGAAGCAATTATACTCCAATAAAGATCTATTAAAAAAATTAATATTTTAAAGTGAACAATCCATTTTGACTCTAGTTTACAGCAGTAAATTCACTGACTTACAGGAAATCAAAAAATTCTTTGAAAAACAAAACTTTCTTGTACACTTTGGTGTACAACAGAAACTAACACAGTGTTTACTGTGAAGCAATTATACTCCAATAAAGATCTATTAAAAAAACAACAAGGAAAATACTTCAGTCATTGGGTTACGATCAAGAATTTTTCACTTTAATGAGAATTTTAAAATATAATTATTTGCAGAATATTTTGTCGAAAATATTATCTTAATAAATATCAACTTTAGAAAAAAAACAATACCAAGGGCATTTTTTTTCCCCTCTTAAGAAAGAAAGAACTCCCATCAGTTTGCTGGATAACTGTTCCTTCCTAAGGTGCTGGAAAAACAGAAGTGTTCAGAACCATCTCTTCAGTTCTCCAAAGCCCTCTCCAGAAAGCACCATCCTCCTGACACGGCTTCTACACACCACCACCCCTTTTGCTAGAGCAGGTCTCGGCTGGGGCGGGGAGTCGGGGGGGAGCACACAGCAAAGCAGTGCAGACTGCGCACTCTCCATCTTCAGCCAAATGAGACCAAGGTGAGAAGGGCCTGCCTGTCCGCCAGCCGCCCTCCGGTCATATGTTAATACTGTTTGCCAAGCTCGGGAACTATAAGGGGGAAGAAGACACAGAGAAGAACCAAACCATCAAGCAGATAACACAATCGTTAAGAACCGAGAGATGCCAGAAAGGAATTACGAGGAGCACAGACATGGCTGGAGCTAACCTTGTCTGCGGTTCGAGAAGATGTCCCCAGGGGAAGGGACACTTAAGCCCAGGAGTGAGAGACAGA
Organism: Monodon monoceros; assembly: GCF_005190385.1. Classification (NCBI taxonomy): domain Eukaryota; kingdom Metazoa; phylum Chordata; class Mammalia; order Artiodactyla; family Monodontidae; genus Monodon; species Monodon monoceros. Next base: position 6,590,056 of record NW_021703786.1, on the reverse strand, counting down.
CTGTTCCTGGCAGCCCAAGGAACAGCCTGTGTGGGCGGCCCTGTTAAGGAAGGGCCCAGGTCAGCGTAGCTGCAGGGAGCATGTCTGGGGTGAAGCTGGAGACCGAAGAAGGGCCGGAAGTCAAAGACTCTGCAGCGCAGCGTCAGCGTTTTAGGCCTCATCCTAACAGTGATGGGAAGCCAGCAAAGTGTTTTGGGAGGGGGTAACTAGATTCACACCCAGCACAGTGGGATGGTCGTTTTTCATACCTCCCACTCCCCACATCAATCACCGGAGGCCACCACCACCCTTCCCGGGCTTACACACCAGGGCACAGGCCACCCCACTGCCCAGAGAAGGGTGGGGTCAAAGGTTTGGTCCGAAGCACAGCTTTTTAAAAGGTTTTAAAGCTGGAAGGGTCCTGGGAGATCACGTGACCCGGGAGTTCCCAGCCCTGTTGGCACATCAGCTTCAGCTGGGGGAAACGTGAACACTAGCCAGGGCTCCAACCTTGAGTCTCACTTCATTGATCTGGGGTGGGCTCCAGACATCAGGATGTTTTAAAAACTCCCCGGTGGTTCTAACGTGCACCCAGGGCTGAAAACTGCTGATGCAGTCCAGACCTCCGACGTGACAGCAATCATTCATCATACGGGCGTCTAATGCTGGGCTGTGGGATGGCCTATGTCCCCCAGACCTTCCCAACCAACCCTGTCTCCGAGTGAGAAAACCAAAGCTGGCCACAGGAGTTACGGAGCTCTTAGGGTTACGAGTAAAATCTAAATTCCAACTAAAAGAACAGAAGGGGAAGAGGTGAACTTTGGGCAAGTACCCTCCTCTGCTTTATCGCGCAGCTACTGCAGCGTCGAAACACATTTTTAGCCTCCGACTGAGGAGATACTTCCGACGGGCTCTCTGGGTCCACCCACCACCATTCTACTCAGCGAACACACAGCTGCTGGGTGTGATACGGAAGGGAGCCCGGGGCTGGTGAGAGACAGAACAGGGGCCACTGTTGCCTCTGTATCTATTCTGGGCCCGGGATGGATGATGTCACCTCCAGCAGCAGTGGAAAGCAGAGTCATGAATCATCCATGAACCAGCCCAGCCTCCGAGATAATAAATCGGATGTCGGCACTGCGTGCTTCGCAGATCTGGTGCAGAGGCGCCGGCTCTGCCTGGGGTGCTGGAACACAGGCACCAGCGCTGGAAACATTCAGAGAGAAGGAAGCCCTTTCAATTATGTCCTGATATCAAGATGGGGTGGCAAGTTGAGGAAGAAATTTCAAATTTGTAGGGAGTTCTCAAAGGCACACAACTTTGATCACAGTAAAAGCATGCCAGTTATTTCTGCGCGCCGCCAGGTTTGCCAACCAAACCCGGGGATTAAGAGAAGCACGTCCGGGGCTGAGACTATTAATTACTGCTGTGCCTACCGGCATCCTCCGCCCGGAGACCTTGTAGGTGTTACCACTTTGACCCTCAACAGCATTAATTTAGCTCAGAAACTCACTCTAGGATCGAATTTGGCAATTGTTCCTGCCTGGAAGGGTTGCTGGGACAACATAAAGAAATCAAGAAGTCTGTTTGGCAGGGTATGAAGTTCAGTGTTGTCTTGCTGTTTTCTTTCTTATGTTTTCCAGGGTGGAAGTCGGGGCAGGTACATAAGGATGGTAAGGTTTGTGTTGTCATACATATGAGTTCTCCTGATTTCCTTCTCTTTCTCTCTCTCTCTCCCTCTTTTTTGGCCCTTATTTCCACTTCCCTAAATAGCCAAGTTGAATGAACCAGCTGGAAATACCAGTCTGCTGGGTATGGTCTGCATTCTCGGAGTTGGGGGTTCCGACACCTCCTAGGTGTATTGGTAAATCCTTGGCTTAGAAGGAAATGACTGCGCTCCGAAGGCTACAAATTCAACATTAAACCTCAGAGTTCTTCAAGTGTCTTTCTCTACCAAGAAGTTATCTCTAACACCCTAAGGTCAATTTCATGGTCTTTGGCCAAATTAGACGCGGGCAGGCCGTGAACTACATCAGGATCTGGGGGCCGTGTTCCCTTAAGTAGAAGGTCTTTACTCTAATTTCTCTCGCACATAATTTTGCGGAGGGAGCAGCTGTGACGTGGACAGGAACTTGCGAGGAGAAACGGCTGTGTTCGCCCATGGAGGCTGCAGGCCACCGGTGAGCAGGGAACTCGCCCGACAGGAAGCACGGCTTTGTCCTCTGCGTGCCGCTTCCTAGGGCTGCGGAACAAAGCACCACCAACTGGGGGGTTTAAGACAACAGCAGTTTATTCTCTCACAGCTCTGGAAGCGGGAAGTCCAAAATCAAGGTGTCGGCAGGGCCACGTCCTCTTGAAGGTTCCATGAGAAAATCTGTCCCATGCCTTTCTCTTAGCTCCACACTCCAATCTCCACCTCCGTGGTCATGTGACATTCTCCGTGTCTCCCCTCACACGTCCTCCCTCTTCTTAGAAGGACACCCATCGTATTGAACCAACTTACCCCCGTTTGACCTCATCTTAACTTGATTACATTTGCAAAGACCCTATTTCTGCCTAAGGTCACATGCTGAGATACAAAGGGGTTAGGACTTCCACATACCTTCTGAGGGGGATTCAATTCAACCCATAAGATGAAGGAAAACCTAACAGCATCTGCCAACAGCTCTCTAGAGTGTGAATATTTTCTCCAGTCAGCAGGCTTTAGCCGTCATTCCTCAAGGAGATAGTAACAGTATTCTTATTAGTAGTAACATAACAGTAACCTAACTTTATTATGATAGTAATAAAGTTAATATTTACATAGTATAAACGTCAGATGCTTCACGTAAATGCTCTCTCTTAAACCTCGCAAGTCCATAAATTAATAACATTCCCCATTAAACAGATGAGAAAACTGAGGTCGAGAGAAGTTCAATAACTTGCCCCAAGGTCACACAGCTACTGAGTGGTGGCGCTGGAATTTGAACCCAGCAGTGTGACTGGAGACCTAGGCTCTCACCCCTTTGCCACCAGACAACTCACGAGCTTCACTAACTGGGTACCTGCCTTGGCTCTTAAGCCATAAGCAACAGGGGCACAGAGGAGGATTCTGTATGTGCCACATTGTATAAGGTCCCCACATGTTTAGTAATCATAACTTGGGTTAGGAAAATGCTTTCAACTTTTTTTTTTCTTTAATTAAAAAGACCTTGGACTCCTGGAACGAAGGGTCTCTCTGTTCTGACCTCTCTCACCTCTGCTCTGGGATAAACTAAAGCAAACGGGGCTTCTTTTCATACTGGGGCCGGTCTGGCTATCCTATTAATAGCACGTTGTCTGGAAAAGCAGAAACTACTAAGAAAATCCTCATCTATCCACCCGACTCTCTGTTTATGGAAAGAAAAAGACAGAGGTGACTCAGAGGCAAAGGATTCTCGGCTGCATATAATCAAGTCTTGTTTGGAGCTCCAAGGCCCCCTCTCCCTGGCAGGACAGAAAACTCAGATGACGCGGGACCCATCCCTCATTCAACAAAGTCTGAGATGCCACATGTTCTACTAACCCCATAAAGACAACCAAGTTTAAAAATCTTTACGCCAGTGTCAGGAACACGGTAGAAGTGACAACAGTTATTGTGTTAGCATACTGAGATGGGATGAACTTTTTTCCTTTTGAAAATTCTCTCATGCTGTTCTATCACTATATTTACAATTCAACTTGGGATGAATTGTAAAAGCTTATTACGCTAAAAAAGTATTTGTCTGACTAGGTAATAAATGCACAGGGTACAAAAATTCGAAAGGTAAAGGAGTATAAAGTGAAAAGTTTTCCTGTATCTTTGGACCACTGGTCACTTAATTCTCTTCCCCAGAAGCAAATGCTGTTTTTTATTTATGTATACTTGCATGGATGAGTATATATATTTGTGCATAAAACATATTCGAGTGCTTTCTATAGCTGGAGATTATTCCAAGTCCTTGATACGTATTAACTGATTTAATAAGCCTCAGGCTAACCCGATGTCATCATTCCTGTTTTTCAGATGAGGAATCTTGAGTCACAGAGAGTGTAGGTAACTTGCCCAAGGTCACACAGTTATGAAGTCACAAACCTTAGATGCGAACAGCAGCTGTCTGACTCCAGAGCACGTGCTCTAAGCCACTGGGCCATTCTCACTCTTTGTTGCCAGTTTTGTGACTATCCTTCCAGAAATATTCCATGCACAGGCAAACATACGTTTCACGTGTGAAGGGGAGGGGAAAACTTTTTTTAAAGACTAGGTCTTAAAAAGTTCAAATAAACATTGTAACTTGCCTAAAGAAGTTAAATCGGCAGTTCTTTAAGGGGGAAAGGAAAGAACTAAGGCTACTGGCATTGACCACTCTCTGTGGGCACTTCGCAAGTGGCTCATTAACTCGTGCACAGCAGATGTGCTGCCTCCAGAGAGCGAAACGGGGCTCAGAGCCCTTCGGGGACCACCTGAGATCACGCCCAGGGAAGCTGGGACTGAAGCCAAGTATGGGCAGCACTAAACTCAGGCTCCTTCCCGTGTGTCCTGTGACAGAGACACAGATGGGCCAGGGAATGTCCTCTGAACCCAGGGCCCAAACAGAAGCTCGACTGCAGAGCTGAACAATCCCGGGGGCTCCTGGAGTCCCAGCAGGAAGCAGGCGCCCCGGCTTCTGGTCCCCCCGCTCAACCCCTAGCAGCGCCGTGATGCTAAGAAAGGGGATGCTTTTAACCAAGTGGCCAAGCTGAAGGCTCCTCTCTCTTCAGAGATCTGAAACCATGTGAGAGTCGGAGCTGGGAGCTGGGCCTCTATGGGAACAGGGCCGAACAAAAGCCTCATTGTCTCTCTCCACAAAAAACCATTTCTGGGTCAATGAAGTGGCTGACCCTGGGCCCACTCCCTTTCTGCTTCCGTGGGCCACAGCCAGGAGGGAGGAAGGAAGATCTACTAGCTCACCACCCTTCTGGTGCCAGGGCTTTAATTCCGAAGGAAAGGAGTTTCAGATTTATCCTCCAGCTGGGACACCAAGGGGCATCCAGGGGGCCATGGCCGCCCCCCACCCTGGCCTGCCCTGTTGCCAGGGCGCTGTGGGCTCCGTGTGAGTCCCCATCCACAGGAAAAGCAGGTGAACAGAAACTGAGCTCCCATGTTGATGAATATCTCAAGAGACAGCGCCGGAATGGGCGCTTCCGGAATACAGTTAGCTCAGGGAAGAAAAAAATTAAAGTGTGCTCCTTGCTTTCCTGTCAGAAATAAAATTAAGGTCTCAGATCCATGTTGCCAGGGCTGGGATAGCTACAGGCATCTTTAATGGCCTCCTCTACATGTTTGCAAATTCACAGTCCCCTTCAACCCTGCCCTTCTAATTGGTTATTTGCGAGGTCATGTTTGCACCAGTTTCTCCGGGAAGGCTAATGGTGTTTATTTAACGAGAAAATAAAATGTGCAGACAGCTCCGGGGGCTGGTCTCTGAGAGATGGCTCAGGGTAGGGGCTGCAGCTCTCTACCCCGCTCCCGTCTTTCACCCTCTGTGGCCGCCCTTCCTCTGGAGGAGGTCCTGAGATGGGCCCGGTGACAGGTCAGGCCTTGAGGGGACTGTGCTGGGGGCCAGAAGCGGGGGGCCAGGCTGCACAGCCTCTGGGCAAAGACCTAGATGCACCCTCCGGGGTGCATCTGTGCCGGGAGCACAGAATCTAGTGGAGGGGCACGTGGCTGTCCATGTACACTGCTGTGGGGCTTGGCAGTTCTTCCTCGTTCTAACCGAAGTGTGCCCAATTTCAAGCCTGCACGTAATTGTTTTCCAACAGAACCTCTCCAAGTACCCAAAGGCGGCAAATTACACATCACTGCCAGCACCCCAGCCAGGCTCTTCTATCCAGGGGGGGTGGGGGAGATTCAATTATATTGAGTTTCTACCCCATTCTAACATTCTCCCTTAGACTCCACATTTATCAATACCTTTTTCTTCTTTTGGCCTCTGCGCGGCATGTGGGATCTTAGTTCCCCAACCAGGGATCAAACCCTCACCCCCTGCAGTGGAAGCGTGGAGTCTTAACCACTGGACCTCCAGGGAAGTCCCTCAATACCTTTCTAAAACAGGTGCCCCACACTGACCTTGGTCCACTCTGGGAAGAGACGAGGATTATCACCCAACCTGATCTAACTCTCCACTTGCATGAAAAGAGCCCACAGACATGCTTGGTGACCACATCACAGTACAGCCTAGGCTGGAAGCTCTATCCGACCAAGACCCTTGGCTGGTGTTAGTGGCCTGTGACACACCAGCAGCTTTCCTGTCGACTGCCTTCCAATTCAGGTGCGGAATTGGGATCAGTATCAATAATAAGCAGCTACTGGCTTACAGGTGGCCACTAAACCCCTTAACACATCTCAGGCTTGCGTTAGAGAGTGATGGGTGCCTAACAGCATCAGCGGACGAGAGAGCAGATCTGTGAGGTGGCGGAAACGCAAAGGGCATGACTCCAGCAGGGCAGACCCCGCAGCAAATCCTGCTCTAGACCCTGACCTTGGGCACCGGTGCTGTGCAGGATGCCATCGTGTCCCATCGGCACAAGTGTCCTCGCCAGCTGTGATTCTCCAAACCCTCATCATGCTTTCTACCCCATCCAACAACCCTTTCCCACCCAGAGGGACTTATCCTCTTTGTCAAACACACTCCTTCCTCCATCCTACAAAGTCACATTTATGGGTTGTAGAGTCCCAACCCTCTCTCCCAGGTAAATAGAGTCAAAATGTTAGAATCTCATTAGGAAAAACACACATACTATATCTTTGACACCCCACACCTACAAATGAAGCAATGCTTTTTTATTTTTAATTTAATTTACGCCTTTGTGAAACTCTTTTTACGTTTCCCCCTCCCCCCTTGGGAAATGGGCATCAATAAACAAACAATTACAGTGTGATTTTTAATCATCTTTTAGTATACAAGAAAAGAGTCAGTCTGCACTTCAGAGGTCAATTTCAAAAGTGAGTGTCTGGCAGGGAGTCAGGACATTAAGGGCTGTTTTTTCTCCTTAGGAAAGCATTATTGGGATTTCCCTGGTGGCACAGTCACTAAGAATCCGCCTGCCAATGCAGGGGACACGGGTTCGTGCCCTGGTCTGGGAAGATCCCACATGGAGCAACTAAGCCCGTGCGCCACAACTACTGAGCCTGCACTCTAGAGCCCACGAGCCACAACTACTGAAGCCCGCGTGCCTAGAGCCCGTGCTCCGCAACAAGAGAAGCCACCGCAGTGAGAAGCCCGCGCACCGCAACGAAGAGTAGCCCCCGCTCGCCGCAACTAGAGAAAGCCCGCGCGCAGCAATGAAGACGCAATGCAGCCAAAAATAAATAAATAAAATAAGTAAATTTATTAAAAGAAAAAGAAAAGATTGTCTTCTATCATATGGCTTCAGCTACGTCGCACAGGCACGGTTTTAATAAATAAACTAATTACGCAAATTACGAAGACCTTAAACTTCGGTCAGCTGCTTTTGGGGATAGAGATGCTGTACGAGCTTCTTGGGAGAAGCCAAGCTCAGTCTTGCTGCCTTGAGGTGAGACTGCAGAAGGCTGGTGCCTCCAGCCACACGGCCCACCACGGCGCCCTTCCAGCCTGGTAACTCCCGATGGGCACAGCCGCCCTGGGAGAGGACGTTCTTTGTCCAGGGAGCCTGCTGGGGATGGCGCTCTCTGAGGTTCACAGAACAGGAGACTGCCTGGGAGCTGTTGTTCCCCTCCAAAGCCATTAGCACTGCACTTAATAAGCAACTGCTAACAGTCTGGAGAGGAGTCATCCATCACACTGATCTTTATTTTTCTCTCTGTATCCTGTTCCTCGCCCCTGGCAATGTTCCGGAGCAAACAGGCCTGCTGGGTAATGGAAGCCACTGGGGGTGAGAAGGCCTGTCCCCAGGTCTCTCCTCTGTACTCGCCAGAAACCACTCCCTCTCCAGCTGACCCTCACCAGGCCACCTGATAAGCTTCAAAGACATCCAGCTCATTTTCCACTGGGCCCCCAACCACCCAGCTCTCCCCTGACGCGCCAGACTTGGAGGGACCTGGCTGTGCAGGCCCTGAGGTCAGAGGGAGGCAGCACATCTGAGGCTCCCCTGGAATGAGCTCTTAGGGGGCTCCCTACCCCCATGAGGAGGTGAGTGAGAGATGTATTTCAGCAACCAGCACCCCCGCCATCCACTGTCTCAAACAGGGCGGATACAGGGTGAGTCCTCCAGCCCCCTGGCTCTCAGCCAGCTTCCCCCCAGCCGCCCACCAAAGAGCAAATCAGAAAGGATAGCACCTTGCTGCTTCTTCCCTCCCTGCCCACCTCCAGCCCCACTCTGGGATCAATACCTAATGCTGAATTCAAGATCTTATCTGAGTTCTGCAAGGGTGAAGCGACAAACTTTCCCCCAATGATGATCAGTCCAATATTTTTCAGCCCACCTCTAAGAACGTTTAGAGAGCAAATGCAATGACTCTGAAAAGGCTGGAAAGCCACCATTCTCTCTCTGTCCTTGGGCACAAAGGGTCTCAGAGGAGGCCACGAAATGAAGTGATGGGCGGGGCCAAGGAAGGCCCTAGCTTCTACCAGTAGCTCAGCTCCCCAGCTGGCTGTAGGAACCTGCTGTGCGGCTTTCCAAAACTCCACATGCCTTAGTTTCTCCATCTGAAAAGTGGAGGTACCTTGTAGTCCAGCAAGAGGACAGGTGTGGAGAAGGACTAATAATAAGGAGGTGCCCAAGTCCTTAAGATCACCGACTCTCCTGCTTTAAACCACTGCCTAGCCCCGTGCTTGCAGAGCGGCTAAGAACGCAGGCTCAGGGTTGGACAGGGTGGGTTTACGTCTAAGTTCTGCTCGGACTAGTGTGCCACTCTGGGCAGCTCAGTTCATAAAGATTCCACAGTACGTGCTAAGCACCTGGTATAGGGGTGCTCAGAAAGTGGCTGTTTCTACCAGGAGTGCTAACACAACCTGGTTAACACAGAACCCTGTACCACTATGGTGTGCACTCTGATGGGGTGGGGGTGGGGGGGTCAGACCCCCCTTCAGGAATGAAGGTCATCTTCCCCAGCCGCTGGGAGTGCTGCTGGATGACGGCCCCAGCTGTTGGTCCCCTCCAGGACTTCCCCGGTACAAGCCCAAGATGACACCTGCTTCCCAGGTGGGCTGCCTCCTATGACTGATCAACATACGGGGATAACTGGGGCAGCTGAAGGACCACCCTCTCTTCGAACTCCCCAGGGCATCGCAGGTCGTCATCTCCCTCTGCCCAGTCCCCGTGAAGAGCATCCCCAATGAACCTCCTGCAGACCCAGCCCCATCTCGGGGACCCCTACCGGAGACAACTGCTCCCCCTCCGCTGGTTAGAGAAAGGAAACAATCTGGAACATACTTCCAGTTAAAAAGCTAAAAGCCAGAAGCATACTTTAGGTCCTGGAGCTCAGCGGTCCCAGTTCATGTATTTTCCAGAGGCAGAGCCTGAGGGGTTCAGAGAGCTTAGGAAAAGTGCCCCTGGCTAAACGCAAAGGGGCAGCAGAAGCTGGAAGGCGGTCCCTCTAAGGACGAAGGTGGGAAGACTCCACACTTCTGTGAGAGTCAGATGCTGAACGACCTTCCTGCTTCCAGGATGGAGGATGCACCTCCCTGGAGGGCTCACTGTCTGCCGGACTCTCCCCTGGGCTCTTTCCCACGGTGCTACCGAGGTCCGAGTGCAGATGTAAAGTGGGAAGAAACACAGGCTGGCGCTTCCATGAACAGGAGCAGTCAACTGCTGTGCAGATGCAACTGAGGGCCACCCTTGTGCCTACGGGACCAGCGGGGACAGGGCAGGAGGTGGCCACCGTGGGGCAGGAAGTGGAAATGCTGCCCCGACCCCTGGCTCCTAATGGCAATGAGGCCTGACTCCCAGAAAGCCAGGCCCCGTGCCACGGAGTTTTCCCTGACAGCAGTGGTCACGGCTCAGGGGCACACAGGTGGTTTTCAAAATGCCTGGGGCAGAGGACAAGTCACCGCCCAGGCTGCCCAACGGGGCTGGGTTAGAGGTTGACGGAAAGCACTAAGCAAGTGCCCTGACGACACGGAGGGGTTAATGGTCTGGGCCTCTTTAAGCAGAAAGCTGGCGGCAGTGGCAGCCACAGAGGTGTCCTCAACTTCTGCTCCACCAGCACTTTCCTCTTGATAAGATAATGCAAAACAGGAAGCCGAGGAGGTGAAGGAAAGGTTGGGGCAAGGTGGCTGCAGGAGGACTTTATTTTCCTGTGCTTATCTCCTGATCCCAAGTGCACATTCCATCAGGCCAGGGCTGTGAGGCCTGCTGGCTCCACATCTATGATTTGTGCTTCTCTCGTGATATGTGCTTTCTTTAGAGAAAATTCTTTCCTCCCCTAATGCTCTGGATCGCTGAAGTATTACCCCAGCTTCAGCACCCCGTCCAGAGAGAAACTCCTCCTCAGCTGTTTGGAGGGGCTGGAAAGCACGTATGGGCCAAAGTCCCCGCCGACACAGGTGGGACAGCGGGAGCAGATTTCTGTACAGGAGCAAACGGGCAGCAGGTGTCAGGTCCTTCCCGTTGAAACCTCTGGGCACACGGTCCCTCCTGCCTTCTCTTCCCCGCCCCACCCAGCATCAGGCCGGCCACAGGCTGCATCCATTCAGGCTGGCTTCCTGGATGGGCGGCCTGAGCTGTCACATACACCCCGTGCTCAGAAGGGCTCCACTCTTGGTTGAATGCTCTGCTGTCATCTTGAAATTCTGGGTAGTTTTTGAATAAGAGGCCCTGCCTTTCATCTCGTTGTTGACTCCATGAATTATGTAAGGGGTCCTGCACTGACCACAGGAATCTTAAAGGCGGGCAGGGCAGAAGGATGCGGGGCAGGCCCTGCCTTGGCTGGGGGAGGGGGCAGCGCCGTGCACGCACCAGGGGCTCTGCCCGCCCTCCATCCTGCCATCGCCACCGGGAGTCCTGACTTGGGGGAGTAAGCGACCACGTTCCTGAAGCTACTCTGAGTGCTGGGCCACAGGTGACCTCCCTTAGGCTCACAACAGGAAACACTTCCCTCACCCAGTCACAGAGGGACCCCCACCCCATCACTGTGCCCAGTGCCCTTGGAGAAGGGGAAGAGGCTTCAACCACAGCAGGAGGCATCTGCGTTAGAAACAGGGGAGAACTTTCCCTGGCACCTCCTCTGCAGTGTGTCTGGGCCTGATGTCCTGAGTGTGAATCCAGCTCTATCAGCTACCAGCTGAGTGACCTGACACAGAGGGTGACCCGCCCTCTCAGGTCCCTCAGATGACGAACCTCTTTCCTGGCTCAGCTGAGAGGGTTCAATGAGATGATCTGTCATCTCTTCCAACACAGGGCCTGACACAGAGCAAGAGATCAACAATACCTTTTTCACTGATACTCAAAAAAGAATGATAACAATACTGCCTAGAAGCCGCTGAGGAATCTTCCAGGATTATGAATTCTAACACTGAACACCAGTGCCACGTTCAGATGGACCTCGCCCATCCTGAAAATAAAAGGACGAAAACACCCTTCTCAACAAACCTGCTGCACGTGGAGGCAACAAAGAGCAGAATTTGAGGGCTTCCCCGGTGGCGCAGTGGTTGAGAGTCCACCTGCCGATGCAGGGGACATGGGTTCGTGACCCGGTCTGGGAAGATCCCACATGCCGCCGAGCGGCTGGGCCCGTGAGCCATGGCCGCTGAGCCTGCGCGTCCAGAGCCTGTGCTCCGCAACGGGAGAGGCCACAGCAGTGAGAGGCCCGTGTACCGCAAAAAAAAAAAAAAAAAAAAAGCAGAATTTGAAATCAGCTGTCCTAGGTGTGAGTCCCTTCTCTGATCCTGGATGTAAGGCACCTCCTCTGAGATGTGGTTACCTCATCCACAAAATGGAGGTGATGGTAATAATAATGATGGCAATAATAATAATACCTAACATTTATGCACAGTTGATGTGCTTGGCACTACGCTCTCCAAACAATCCTATAAGGAGGTGCCCATATTATCTCCATTTTGCAGATGAATAAACTGAGGCATAAAGAACTTAAGTGATTTTCCCTCCGGGGGCTGCTGTGAAGATCAAGGTGGAAGATGCGTGTGGAAGCAGTGCTGGGAAAACCATAAAGATCGACGCAATGCAGACGATGGTCAAGGGTCGTCAAGGATTGCCCGTCACCGGCACCACCTTCCTCTCACTCCAGAGCGTTGCAGAAGCAAAGGCAATCATTCCACACCTGTAAGCTCTTCTTTTCTCTCCTTGCCTCCCCCTAACTCCTCATCCTCTACCCCATCCCCATCCCTTCCCCAACATATAACACCTCTGATGCCCCAGTTTTCTGCCCAGTTTTCTATTTTCCCTTTTAAGGATGCTGTAGGTGGATGCATGAGATGCTTGATTCCCCAGGCACACTCAGGACAGCCCCTCCTTCTCCCACCCTTGGAAGCATCGCTTCCCACCCACTCCTTCCTCCCTTTCACTCAGCCTGCCTGCTCAGAACAGGGAGACATGCAGTCAGCACTGGGTAACTGCTTCTAATCACAGGGGACAGCAAGAATGTAAACAACACAAGAAACATCTAAATGCCATCCAAGTGGCAAGGAAACACTGATCGCTGGCCCCTTCTCTCTAGAACACTGCTTCCTGCCACCCCCCCCTTCAGAAACTCTGCTCATTAATGCCCTGTGAAGAGGAACCCCAGAAACCAGGAGCTTCCGGAGGACGGAACGCTAAACCATAACTTTTGACGCTGCTTCCTCTGGGGAGGATTTTCTAGAGTCATCCAATTTTCTGTTTAAAGGAATAATTTCAATGTGTTTGTGGTTTTTTTTGGAGGGTGGGGTGAGGTGGCAGAGGTCAGAGACCCCTTTGAGAATCTGTTCAAAGCTAGAAAGCCTCTCCCAAGAGAAACATAAAACATCCCGCGTGTCATTTCAGGGGTTCTTAGACCCCAGGATGAAACCCATTTTCCAAAACATGGGCAGGACAGTAAGCACAGGAGAAAATACAAGGAAGTGCAGATGTCCTCCAAACATCCAAGAGGCACAAAAGGGCATTGCCAGGTCTGTGCTCATTGTATACATCGAACATCGAATAAACCTAGGATGAGGCTTTTTTTTTGGGGGGGGGGGCTCTTTAGATTGACAGTGTGCTTCTCAACCCCACCCCCCTTCGATGCAAATTGAGAACTCAAGAGTAACTGCTGTGAATAATTTCCACTTAGTGCTGTGGTTCAGCAAGGACTAAGAAAGCAAGGATTGGAGAAGTGTATCAGAACACGTGTGGGGCGTGGCTGCATAATTAAATGACAGTCCCCAAGCCTAAAGGAAATGGTGTTTTAACTGTCCAGTATCAACCCTCCACACTATCGTGGCCCTCTCTTAATAGAGATCCACAACACACGTCACCTCCACCTGCCTGATTTTGGAGCAGTCACTGTATCTTTTGTTTGCAGGACTGGGGGTGAGAAGAGATGGAGGCAGGAGAGGATGAAGGGGCAACCTCCCCACACTGGGGTTCTTACCTCTGTGCCTGTTGGTCGTCTTATCAAACATCAGCATTGCATCCTCCACCTGCAAAACAAATACAAAATAGAGTCTGCTTTAGGAATTTTAACAAAATACACAAAACATTATATATTGGTGGGGTGGTGGTGGCAGTTTCCATTATAGAAGTCACGTTGCTTGTTAAAACCTATTTGAGGGCTTCCCTGGTGGCGCAGTGGTTGAGAGTCCGCCTGCCGATGCAGGGGACGCGGGTTCGTGCCCTGGTCCGAGAGGTTCCCACATGCCGTGGAGCGGCTGGGCCCGTGAGCCATGGCCGCTGAGCCTGCGCGTCCGGAGCCTGTGCTCCGCAACGGGAGAGGCCACAGCAGTGAGAGACCCGCGTACCGCAAAAAAAAAAAAAAAAAAAATCAAAGAGAGGAAAACACCAAAGGCATCCTCTGTCTCTCTTCCTGGTCCCTTCCTCTGTCCCCCCAAGCACCCTGCAACCTTTTTAGTCATTTCTGGAGAGTCAGGATCCACACTCAAGTCCCACACGGACCTCAAGAAACTCACACTTATGAAACCAGATTTGGCTTTGAATTCCACTCCTTTTACTTATGATCCAATCCTTTATTTGCTCCACAAAAGACACATCTTTAGTGCAGGTGCTGTCCTAAACCAATCAGCCATTCACTTGCACACTGTACCTGGTTTGGCCAGGCGAGTAGCCTGGTCTCCTCATTCATTTTGTGCCCAAAGTTGGCAGTAAAAATACAATCCAACCACATGGTTGTGGGTGGACAGAACTGTTAGCCAGAGTGCTCCGTGCTTGGAGCAATTTCAACGTGCGTGTGTGTGTGTGCGTGCGTGTGCGGTGCGAAGGACCAAGCACTGTTCACTGGAGCCCAAAGGCTCAGAAATGAGCTTGGGGGCCTGAGTTAAGCCAACTGAGAAAAAGAACCATCGGCTATTCATTCCTCACTCCTCCCAGATGACAGTCTCCAATGGAAGGGAAGACACTGGGCAAAGCAATAAAACCAGGTTTAAAATGGTGCCTCCAGACAAATCAAATCTATTTTTCTAGATGCTATCAAATATAACAGGGGGAAAAGCCAAGTCAAGGTAAGAACGGAAGAAGGGGTAGGCAAGCCAGACACAAACCTCCAAGGGACTGGCCTAGCTTAAAAATCCCTTCTGGAGTCAGGGCCCCTTGTGTTGCTAAGCAACCGAGCCTGAGCAAACAGGCTCCTGGGGCCTTCCCCTTCTGGTCCCCATTTCTGTAGTCAGTTACTGGGAGGGACATGGCCTTGCACGGTGACTGTTCCTCCAGCAAGGAGCTGTCCTCTCTCTCCCAGGAACCAGGCTTAGGGGAGTAGGGGATGCTAGTTTGGAGAGGGGGTGCCTTCACCAGACCCCTCCCCGGCCAGGCAGGATTGAGGAGTCCCCAAGGCACCTGCTGAGGCCAAACACACCATAGCCAGCTGCCTCCCATGCACCCTTAAGCGAAACTACCAGAAGATCAACTGGTTTGTTTCTACAAAGAGCCGTCACATTTGGGCATATGGCATCACAGACTCCGACCCGGGGCCTCGAAGAGGATTCCACTGCCTGGGGTGCGGGTGGGTGGTGGGTGAAGCCTGCTGGGTATCGTGCAGGTAAACATGACATCCGTTTCACACCCACTGCCATATTTTCTAAGATGTTTGCCAAGTCCTTATTTTGAGCTGAAAATGCCTAACAGTAAGAAAAACAGCTCCCCTTCTGTGTTGGCCATGTTTGGGTACTGAAACTCAGATTCCCTTAGGAGATAAATAGTTTGAATTAAGAAAAAGTATTTTCAACGCCCCTCCTTTCCATCGTGCGTAATTGGGTCCCTCTTCTCCTTCCTACTTTTGGATGTTTTCTGATGCTGCCCTGCTAATATTTGCTCCACCCTGATGAGTGAGGAGGAGGCTCTGTGTATGTTTTTTTGGGGCAACCATTGTCGTAAAGAATAGAGCTCTTGGGCTTCCCTGGTGGCGCAGTGGTTGAGAGTCCGCCTGCCGATGCAGGGGACACGGGTTCGTGCCCCGGTCCGGGAGGATCCCACATGCCGCGGAGCGGCTGGGCCCGTGAGCCGTGGCCGCTGAGCCTGCGCATCCGGAGCCTGTGCTCCGCAACGGGAGAGGCCACAACAGTGAGAGGCCCGCGTATCGCAAAAAAAAAAAAAAAAAAAAGAATAGGGCTCTTTCCTCTATGGTCCAGCGTACAATGGACCTCACAAAGACCGCCTGAATAGATACAGCGTCAGAGCGCAAGAAAAATTCTATTAACACTTTACAAAATAGAACGTCTAAGAAGTAGCTAGAGAGGAAAGAGAAAGGGGAAAAAAATCAATATGGATAAGTCCCGGTGCTTGGGGGAAGAAAACTTTTCACGATTGCAAAACACTTATTAATTCAGAGAAGCCATCAATGCGATGGAAATCTGGCAGAACAGCAAGAGCTGAAAGTGGAAGAATCCGAATATACAAAGACTGAATAGAATGAAAACCACGGCCTCACATACGGGGCTGTTTCTCACGGTTCTATGTGAATTAAACAGAAGAGGCTTGTGTGAGCCTCCATCATAGGGATGTGAGGGATACGGGCAAGGTGGCTGGTATTCAGCCCCGGAGAGAGCAAACTGATAACTCTGTCCGTCTCTCTCTCTCTCTCTCTCTCTCTCTCTCTCACACACACACACACACACACACACACACACACACACACACACACAC